>NW_027507799.1:0-75726 GCF_037356315.1 Lithobates pipiens
ATACATGGGAGGGATACACCTGATGGGGGGGGGATACATGGGAGGGATACACCTGATGGGGGGGGATACATGGGAGGGATACACCTGATGGGGGGGGGGGGGATACATGGGAGGGATACACCTGATGGGGGGGGATACATGGGAGGGATACACCTGATGGGGGGGGGGATACATGGGAGGGATACACCTGATGGGGGGGGATACATGGGAGGGATACACCTGATGGGGGGGATACATGGGAGGGATACACCTGATGGGGGGGGGGATACATGGGAGGGATACACCTGATGGGGGGATACATGGAAGGGATACACCTGATGGGGGGGATACATGGGGGGGATACATGGGAGGGATACACCTGATGGGGGGGGATACATGGGAGGGATACACCTGATGGGGGGGGGGGATACATGGGAGGGATACACCTGATGGGGGGGGGATACATGGGAGGGATACACCTGATGGGGGGGGGATACATGGGAGGGATACACCTGATTGGGGGGGGGATACATGGGAGGGATACACCTGATGGGGGGGGGGGGATACATGGGAGGGATACACCTGATGGGGGGGGGGGATACATGGGAGGGATACACCCTGATGGGGGGGGATACATGGGAGGGATACACCTGATGGGGGGGGGGATACATGGGAGGGATACACCTGATGGGGGGGGGGGGTACATGGGAGGGATACACCTGATGGGGGGGGGGATACATGGGAGGGATACACCTGATGGGGGGGGGATACATGGGAGGGATACACCTGATGGGGGGGGGGGATACATGGGAGGGATACACCTGATGGGGGGGGGGATACATGGGAGGGATACACCTGATGGGGGGGGATACATGGGAGGGATACACTTGATGAGGGGGGGTACATGGGAGGGATACACTTGATGAGGGGGGTACATGGGAGGGATACACTTGATGAGGGGGGGTACATGGGAGGGATACTTGATGAGGGGGGTACATGGGAGGGATACACCTGATGGGGGGGATACATGGGAGGGATACACCTGATGGGGGGGGTACATGAGGGGATGCGCACCTGGTGGGAGGATACTTGGGGGGATACATGGGAGGGATACACCTGCTGGTGGGAGGGATATGTAGGAGGATACACCTGATGGGAGGGATACACCTGGTGGGGGGATATACATGGTAGGGACACCTGGTGGGGGATACATTGGAGGCATACACCTGCTGGGAGGGATACACCTGATGGGGGGATACATGGGAGGATACACCTGATGGGGGGGGGGGGGATACACCTGGTGGGGGGATACATGGGAGGATACACCTGATGGGGGGGGGGGGTACATGGGAGGATACACCTGGTGGGGGAAATACTTGGGGGGATATATACGTGGGAGGGATACATCTGGTGGGGGGATACATGGGAGGATACACCTGGTTAGGGGATACACCTAGTGGGGGGGATACACCTGGGGCTTTTAACCTCCCTAGCGGTATTCCAGAGTCGGGCTCGGGGTGAGCTTTCATTACCATAAGCGGTATTCCTGAGCCAGACTCTGGAACACATCGCTGGATCCATGGAGGGGTTTACTTATGTGTCTCGCTCGATCTGTGACAGCGCAGAGCTCCGTTCCCTGCGAGCATTGCGACGCACAGGGACGGAGTTCGGCGCCAAATTCGAAAAGTTAAAAACGCAGTACAGATACAGTATACTGTAATCTTACAGATTACACTACTGTATCAAATAATTACACATCCCCTTTGTCCCCTAGTGGTTTGTCCAGTGTCCTGCATACAGTTTTTTATATTATAAATACTGTTCTATATGCCTGGAAACTGGAGATTGTCCATAGCAACCAAAAAGTGTCAGTTTACATCAAAAGTGGTTATAGACC
The DNA here is from genome assembly GCF_037356315.1 of Lithobates pipiens. Taxonomy (NCBI): domain Eukaryota; kingdom Metazoa; phylum Chordata; class Amphibia; order Anura; family Ranidae; genus Lithobates; species Lithobates pipiens. The sequence goes on from NW_027507799.1 coordinate 1,877, forward strand.
AGCTAGAAAACAGCGATAATAAATTAAAATCACTCGCAGAATTGAGCGATAGTAATTTGTGGGGAAATTTGTTCATCAACCACTAAAAGTAATGACAGCGACAATTCTGCAACTCGGCATATTTCAGTGTTTTTGATTACACTATTGAATAATGTTTATTATTATTATATTATTATTTGTTATAATTATTTATAGTTATTTATTTTAATATATTTATGATTTCATATTTCAAATTTTATCATACCCGGGATGTCTATTAGACTTTTGGATGCATTTAAGTGAATTTATTCCTAAGAATTACAGGCCTACAATATAAAACGCCAAATTTTCATGCAAAATAATGGTAGCGCTTTCAGCACCTAAAATCAGAAATAATCATACCGCCAGGGAGGTTAAGGCATTTTGTAGCAAAAAAACTACTGCTTTAAGACAAGGATATAGACTCATTTAAAGCAGCATGTTATTGCCTTAATCTCAAAATATACATAATATTGGAATACCTCAAGAGGGTGGGATTTTAAAGGGGTTGTAAAGGTTTGTTTTTTTATTTTCTACATAGGTTCCTCGAAGCTAGTGCATTGTTGGTTCGCTTACCTTTTCCTTTGATTTTCCTTCTAAATGTTTTTTTGCGTTGTCTGAATATCTCACTTCCTGTTTCTCCTCAGTAAACTTCTCACCATCATCTGAGCTGGTGGTTAGACAGCCAGAACAGCTTACTGAACAGCTTACTGAGGAGGAACAGGAAGTGAGAAATTCAGACAAAGAAAACAAAGAAAAAAAAACATTTAGAAGGGAAATCGAAGGAAAAGGTAAGTGAACCAACAATGCACTAGCTTAAAGGAACCGATTTAGAAAATAAAAAACGAACCTTTACAACCCCTTTAAAGGCAATGTCATTGAAAGTTATATAAAAACAATATATTTATTGATACAAAACAAACCATTTTTTTCAAAATAAATCCAAAAATGATCCATAAATATTTAACACAATACACCATACATTATGTACAAAAATAGAGCAATAAAGAGCGGCTTTTTCCCAATGTGTTTCGATTGACACAAAAAATGAACTTCTTCAGTGAAGCCACTCCCTGGAAATACAAAATATCCAATCAAAAAAAAAATGTCAATGGAAGAAAGATCAAACCAAAACATACATAATGTCCATGCTACTCACAGCACCACCTTCTAGCTCCAGTTATACTCGTCTCTCAACCCAAGCGGACAGCCTTACATGGATCATTTGAATAATACATCGCACAAAAGCCCACGAGTCAGATGAGACTCGTTGATAGATGTATACAACGCTAAAAAATTGATGCCACCAAACCCAGATATGTAATTGTATAACAGGGCAAAGAGGGCCCATAGAATCTAAAAAAATCACAAATGGAAATTCATTTCAATTGATATGACATATGGGAAGGGGGGAAAAAAAATGATATATATATATATATATATATATATATATATATATATATATATATATATAATTTTTTTTTTTTTAATATTTATTCTGCCTTCCCAAAGAATACTTGCAGTGCATAAGGAGTAGTGTCCTATCCTGCAAAAAGGGGTGCTATGATCCTTCTATGTAACGATAGAATCCCTTAAATAAATCAACGCCCCTGGGGGAGAAAACATCAGTGAAACCAGCATCTCCTGGGCTTCTGGCGTCTGCCTTAAATAGCCCCAGGAGGGAAATGGCATCAAAATTGCCCCTGATTCAAGTCCCATCAGCGTGTAAGCTTGCAATGTGAGGAACCATGGAACAGGGAAAAATCGCCCATAAAAAAAACCCAATACAGAAAAATAATACTGAAGAAAATCGATTGAAAAAAAAAACCTTAATAACTGGTGAATATACTCAGATTTATTCAATTTTAATGACATCACTTTAAATTTAACAAAATGCTAAGGTGTTACCACCGCAAGGGATAAATGCCTCCCTTGCTGACACCTCATTACAGACTACAGCATCTTCGCTCAGGTGACCAGAACCTCGCCAATCCCGCCCCGGCGATGACGCATTAAAACCGGAAGTAACCCCTGAAACCCCAAGTGATCTCAAATCCCTAAACCAGAAGTCATCTCAAAAAAGAAAAAAAAAAATCGCTCAGGTGACCAGAAACCTGCCCAATCCCGCCCAATGATGCATAAAACCGGAACCGGAAGTAACCCCCGGAACCGGAATTGATCTCTAATCCCGGAAGTAATAAATAAAACGTCTACAAAGGGACACGAGGAAAAAACTAAACAAAAAAAAAAGGAAGGGTTTTTTTTTGTTCCTAACACGGGCATGAAAAGATGAAAACTACAGGGCAAAAATGAGGTCTCCACCCAGGAGACCCCGGGAAACCATTATCCCCCCAAGGGACCAACCCCGATGAAAATATATCAGAGTATTGGAGAAAAAAGCACAACATACTACTCCAAAACATGCCAGTTTGGTGGTGCGCTTATTGGGCAGGTTTCTGGTCACTTGAGCGATCTTTTTCTTTTTGAGATCACTTCCGGTTTCAGGGGTTACTTCCGGTTCCGGTTTTATGCGTCATCGCCGGGGCGGGATTGGCGAGGTTCTGGTCACCTGAGCGATGATGCTGTAGTCTGAAATGAGGTGTCAGCAAGGGAGGTATTTATCCCTTGCGGTGGTAACACCTTAGCATTTTGTTAAATTTAAAGTGATTTCGCTATAATTGAATAAATCTGAGTATATTCACCAGTTAATTAAGGTTTTTTTTTTTTTTCAATCGATCTTCTTCAGTATTATTTTTCTGTATTGGGGTTTTTTATAGCCCTTTTTCTTTATGGGTGATTTTTCCCTGTTCCATGGTTCCTCACATTGCAAGCTTACACCTGATGGGACTTGAAAATGTATCATTTTTGTATGTATTTTGAAAAAAATTGTTTGTTTTGTATCAATAAATATATTGTCTTTATATAACTTGCAATGACATTGCCTTTAAAATCCCACCCTCTTGAGGTATTCCAATATTAAAAAACTACTGCTTTAAACTTGTAGACAAAAAGTGGCAGAAAAAGTTTCGGTCAGCAAGTGGTTAAAACGGGTGACAGGTTCACTTTAAGGAAAGCCGCCGACTGAACTCTGCTGGTCTTCACCCCGAGAAAGAATCTGCAGTTAATGAAGCTAATTTATAAAGTGCGTCTAAAACTGAAATCTCCAGGAACAAAAATAAATCCCGGAGACGGCCGCCACATGTTGTGGGATGTGGGAAGTATGCGGGGTCTCCTGCACAGGGACAGCCAGATAATCCTGCATGTGCACGCGTCGTCCTCTGCAAACTGCACGAGGCTGGATCAGCCGTGGGGCCCCCTATGCTGGATCGGCCACACTGTGCATTTCTCTTGTAGATTGACAGAACGATCTCTATAACGATAGAAGGATTGTACTGTGTAGGACAAAGTTTGACTTTACAAAAACATTAAAGTCGGGTTCTTATTTAATGGTTTTATTTTCAAAGTAGAATTCTTTGTATGGATATTGTTACATTGTACCCACTCGGACCCGCTATGTATTTACCTGGGGGGGGGGGGGGTCTTTCTAGATTGGGGGTTGGCGACCCATTGATCATTATCCACCCATCGATCGATCCCACCCCCTGCCTCCGCCACACTCATCTTCACTGCAGAGCAGAAGGCAGCACAGTGCTGGACGGAGGGTGGGAGCTGCATCAGTTAACCTTTAAGTTAACCAGCAGGTGATTGGTTGCTAGAATGCCAGGCGGTCTTAGAAACCGCTTATTAATATGAAATTTTACCTCCGGCAGCTCCCTTTGTCCAGTGTTGTGCTGCCTTCCGCTCTCCACTCTGCTGCACACCTGTGTAAGGTAGGGGAGCGCTGCCTGCACACTGGTGTGTGTTTGTGTCGGGAGGGATGATAAGGAGTCAAAGAGCACCACTGGAGGGGGGGTGCAGAGAAAACTACTATTGGTGGCCAGAGGACACTGCTTTGGGGGGGGGGAACACTATGGGGAGGGTGATGTAAAAGGGACAGGGGTACTAATATGGGGAAAGGGGGGGCTGAGTCGGGAGACTCTACAGTGTGGGGGGGAGTGATGTGAAGGGGGCAGAGGACACTGCTGTGTTGGGGGGGGGGGGGACCAAGGACACTACTGTGTTGGGGGGGGGGGGGTGACAGAGGACACTACTGTGTTGGGGGGGGGGGGTCAGAGGACAATATTATAGGCGGGGAAGAACACTACTGTGTGGAAGGAGTAGAGAACAGTACGGGACTTCTTTGTACAGAGGTCTACAGGGCTCATTCACACGGCTGTGCCGGGCAGCGAAGTGGTGCAAAAAAAGAGCAAAGCTGCACCTGGGGACATCGTTTCCACGTTACTCACATTTCTACTTCCATAAGTTGTACATGAACCCCATTGGCTGCTGTTTGAGGCCGACATGTAAATATCCACAATGTGAAGCCGGTGGCACCCTTGGCGCTGATTGCACTCTTGATGTTTTACCTCTCCCCCAGATTGAGTCCTTCATGTGGTGCTGTATGTGACCCTGGCTGGTTCTGAATAACTCCAGACTGAGGTCATTCCAGGCATGCGCTGCCGCTGTATAAATGACTCATTCTGGGCCAACTGTCATCAATTGTCTCCCTGGGTTCCCTGCACTCCGGGACACCCTGTTCTGTCTTGTAGCAGCTTGCCCTTGGTAGTTATTCTCTCTATGGGTATTCCCTCTCTCTTCCTGAAACCTCCAGTAATGCTGATCCTCCGTATTCCTTCTACCCAAAAAGGACCTTTTCAGTTAGAGCCACACGGGACTAATTTCCACTGCTCCGTCCTCCGCTAGTCGGGTCCAGACCTCTTTATTTTGGCAGCAATAGGTTTTTGGCCACCCTAGTTCCCATTGTGGGATGATTAGATAGTTACATAGTTAGTAAGGTTGAATAAAGACACCAGTGCATCCAGCTCAACCTGAGTGAGTGTCTACAATTGTCCCTATCCCTGTACATTGCACACTCACATCAGTCCCTACCCTCAAGGAGCCCACAATCCAAGGTCCCCATTCATATACCAGGGCCAATTTTGGACAGAAGCCAATTAACCTACCTGCATGTCTTTGGATTGTGGGAGGAAACCGGAGTACCCGGAGGAAACCCACGCAGGCACAGGGAGAACATGCAAACTCCAGGCAGGTAGAGTCGTGGTTGGGATTTGAACCAGCGACCCTTCTTACTGCTAGGTGAGAGTGCTAACCACTACACCACTGTGCCGCCGTTTCCTTGGAAAGGTTCAGCTTTCTGGACCCTTATTTCTATTGAAAATCCAAATTCCTTTTTACGTCTCTATTGTTTGGTAACTATCAGTCACCAATAAAGCCAGGTTGACCAGGTTACATTCTCATGGAAGAAGTCTACACCCACTGGGTTAGTGGAATTTTCCCTGAGGCCGCGTACACACGGGCGGACTGTCTGCCGAAACTAAGTTCGTCAAACAGTCCGCTCAAACTTTTGAATGAACGAACTTGCCCACACACGGCACTTTTTGAGCGGACTAAGTTCGTCGTACTAAGTCCGCGCAACTTTTGAAATGAACGGACTCGCCCACACACGAGGAGGACAGTCCGCTCATTTCGAGCGCGTGTCAAGGTAGGCGGGGCCCGCGACGGAGACGTCGCGGGCTCCGCCGCCTGGTATGGACTTAAAGGGGAACCCCAACGCCGAAAAAAATCGGCGTGGGGGTTCCCCCAAGGTCCACAACAGACCCTTGTCCGAGCACGCTACCCGGCCAGGAAAGGGGGGCGAGCGAGCGCGCCCCCCCTCCTGAGCCGTACCAGGCCGCGTGCCCTCAACATGGGGGGTGCCTTGGGGAAGGGGGGGCCGTGCGGCCCCCCCACCCCAAAGCACCTTGTCCCCATGTTGATGAGGACAAGGGCCTCTTCCCCACAACCCTGGCCGTTGGTTGTCGGGGTCTGCAGGCGGGGGGCTTATCGGAATCCGGGAGCCCCCTTTAATAAGGGGGCCCCCGGATACCGGCCCCCCACCCTATGTGAATGAGTATGGGGTACAATGTACCCCTACCCATTCACCTGTAAAATAAAAGTACCCAAAAAAAACACAACACACGAGATAAAATATTTTATTGCACAGCTCCGGGGGTCTTCCGGGGTCTTCTCGCCGGACTCCTCCGCTATCTTCTTGTAGCTCTTTTGCTAGCGGAGGAGTCCGGCTTTCTTCCTCCCCGCCGCCGGCCTCTTCTCCCGACTTCGGGGGTCTTGTCCCCCTCTTCTGTCGCCGTCGCCTTCTTCTTCTTCTTCTTCTTCTTCTTCTTCTTCTTCTTCTTCTTCTTCTTCTTCTTCTTCTCCTTCTCCTTCTCCTTCTCCTTCTCCTTCTCCTTCTCCTTCTCCTTCTCCTTCTCCTTCTCCTTCTCCTTCTCCTTCTCCTTCTCCTTCTCCTTCTCCTTCTCCTTCTCCTTCTCCTTCTCCTTCTCCTTCTCCTTCTCCTTCTCCTTCTCCTTCTCCTTCTCCTTCTCCTCCTCCTGAGCCGCGCGGCCACTTATATAGTGACAATGGGGCGGTGTCACATGGTATATGTCACATGGTGACCCCGCCCCCTTACGATGTCATAGTCCCCATGTGACATCAACCCATGTGACATATACCATGTGACACCGCCCCATTGTCACTATATAAGTGGCCGCGCGGCTCTGGCATTCCGGCCGGAGAGAGCGACGTGTCAACATCTCCTGGAGAAGAAGAAGAACGGAAGGCGACGGCGACAGCGGCGACAGAAGACCGGGCCACCGCCTGCAAAAGAGCTATAAGAAGGCGCGGTGGCCCGGCAGAAGAACCGAAGAGGGGGACAAGACCCCCGAAGTCGGGAGAAGAGGCCGGCGGCGGGGAGGAAGAAAGCCGGACTCCTCCGCTAGCAAAAGAGCTACAAGAAGATAGCGGAGGAGTCCGGCGAGAAGACCCCCGAAGACGGAAGACCCCCGGAGCTGTGCAATAAAATATTTTATCTCGTGTGTTGTGTTTTTTTTTTGGGTACTTTTATTTTACAGGTGAATGGGTAGGGGTACATTGTACCCCATACTCATTCACATAGGGTGGGGGGGCCGGTATCCGGGGGCCCCCTTATTAAAGGGGGCTCCCGGATTCCGATAAGCCCCCCGCCCGCAGACCCCGACAACCAACGGCCAGGGTTGTCGGGAAGAGGCCCTTGTCCTCATCAACATGGGGACAAGGTGCTTTGGGGTGGGGGGGCCGCGCGGCCCCCCCTTCCCCAAGGCACCCCCCCATGTTGAGGGCACGCGGCCTGGTACGGCTCAGGAGGGGGGGGCGCGCTCGCTCGCCCCCCTTTCCTGGCCGGCCGGGTAGCGTGCTCGAACAAGGGTCTGTTGTGGACTTTGGGGGGACCCCCACGCCGATTTTTTTCGGCGTTGGAGTTCCCCTTTAAGTCCATACCAGGCGGCGGAGCCCGCGACGTCTCCTTCGCGGGCCCCGCCTACCTGGAGACGCGCTCGAAATGAGCAGACTTTTCTCCGGGCGGGAACAGTCCGCTCATTTCGAAAGTACAGCGGACTGGCCCACACACGGGCGGACTGTCCGCTGAAACTAAGTTTCAGCGAACAGTTTTACGGAAATTCCGTAAGACTTTGTTCGTCAAACAGTCCGCTGAAGCCCACACACGAGCGGACTGTCCGCTGAAACACTGTTCAGCGGACAAAGTTGGGCGAACAGTCCGCCCGTGTGTACGCGGCCTAAGAGCCATGATTGTTCCTCCACCAGCCTTTCCATTTAAAGACTAGTGGGGTACTTGAGCTTGCCCCTTCTCTGCATCGCTTGTTCATCAGTCTTTAGCACCTCGTTTGGTATCTGGGGGGCTGGAGTCCTTAAAAAACTTTGGCCCTGCTGCAGGTAAGCTGCAGAACTGGAGGGTTTTTTTTTCCATTTTCGACTGTTGGAACTGGGTCGGCTGGCCAGCCTCTGGAGCTGCATGTCTTGGGTGTCCAGACAGTGGGGTTTGCTTACACCCGATGCCAGTGGTTGGTGGGTGGGCTGGCTGGGGGCCCAGGCGCTGGGATGCGGTTTCTGGTCACCTGACACCTGCATTTGTCGAGGGTGACCCAACACCTGGATTTGATGCCTGATGTAACTTGTCAACGCAGACAACGGAGACCTGGAAGTGACGTCATACGCGTTGTTTCTGGGTCAGGAACAAACTTGGAAAGGACAGTAGACGTGTGTCCGCTCACCTCCCTCCCCTCTGCCCAGCGGCATTTACTATGTCTGTCTTGGGCCCACAGATCGGCAAGTGGAGCCTGGGGGTACATAACTGGGGGAGGGCACTATACCATGGTGTGCGGAAGCATTTGAACAGCAGCACAGCCTCCTGAATGTTTCCACCTGACATGTAAACCCTGTTGCTTGCCTGCATCAGGGCTAAATGTCACAAAAAAATCCCTGCCTGGCTCCCGGACCTCCATGTCCTGGGCTTTGGGCGATATAAATTGTGCATCCCTGCAGTGAATGGGCTGACAAAGGCCCAGGCCCCAGGACACAATTTTCTAGTCACCACGGCGACCTGGCTCCTGGGATTTGTCGAGCTCTGCCTTAGAGCCAATGGGTTGACTTGCTCCTCCCACCACAGGAGAACTTCTGTCCCACGACTGTCCTCGGGTATGAGAATGGATTCTGGTTTCCTAGAGCACTTGTTGGCTGCTTCTTTGCAGAGGGGTACCGTCCCTGTGTTGGTAGGTGCTTTGACCTGGAATCTGTTGACCATCACTTGGTCTTCACCGATGGGTAGGCTTGAGAGTCCTCCCTATGACAGGGCAAGTGACCTGGTCCGTATGCTACATGAAGTTCAGGATGTTACTCTCCTTTCTTATTGAGTTTCTGTTTTTGTCCGTCCTTCTCCCATCTAGGCGCCTCTATGAACTCAGGTGAGCTTTATCTCCTGCACAGCAGATCAAAACCATTTCAAAGAGCTTACTGTACCTTAAGCCACCACTTTTACTCGCAATAAAATCTATTGCTTGAAGCCCATTGAGGAACATGGGTCCCTGGTGGTATTAGCAATATGTACTATCTTCTTACAAGACTGAGCTGTGGATGGCGTGATGCAGCATTCCTGTGTCCCCCAATATAGACTTCCAGAAAAAGATTTTATAAGTACACAATGCTTCCTTTTTTTATTTTATTTTTCTCAGAGCAAATAAAGATTGAAGATAAAGCTTAACAAACACTTCTAAAATGTATACAATGAATGTACAGTGCCTTGAAAAAGTATTCATACCCCGTGAAATTTCCCACATTTTTGTCTGATTACAACCAAAAAACCATAAATGTATTTTGTTGAGATTTTATGTGATAGACCAACACAAAGCGGCACATAATTGTGAAGTGGAAGGAAAATTATAAATTATACAAATAAATGTGAAAAGTGTAAGGGGGACTTTGTATTCAGCCCCCTTTACTCTGATACCCCTAACTAAAATCTAGTGGAACCAATTGCCTTCAGAAGTCACCTAATTAGTAAATAGAGCCCACCTGTGTGTCAGTATAAATACAGCTGTTCTGTGAAGCCCTCAGAGGTTTGTTAGAGAACTTTCGTGCACAAACAGCATCTTGAAGGCCAAGGAACACACCAGACAGGTCAGGGATAAAGTTGTGGAGAAGTATAAAGCAGGGTTAGGTTATAAAAAAAAAAAAAAAAAAAAAAATCTCCCAAGCTTTCAACATCTCATGGAGCTCTGTTCAATCCATCATCGGAAAATGGAAAGAGTATGGCCCAACTGCAGACCTACCAAGACACGGCCGTCCACCTAAACTGGTCGGGCAAGGAGAGCATTCATCAGAGTAGAGCCAAGAGGTCCATGGTAAATCTGAAGGAGCTGCAGAGATCCACAGCTCAGGTGGGAGAATCTGTCCACAGGACAACTATTAGTCGTGCTCTCCACAAATCTGCCCTTTATGGAAGTGACAAGAAGAAAGACATTGGTGAAAGAAAGTCATAAGTCCTGTTTGTAGTTTGTGAGAAGCCATGTGGAGGACACAGTAAACATGTGGAAAAAGGTGATCTGTTCAGATGAGACCAAAATTTAACTTTTTGGCCTAAAAGCAAAACTCTATGTGTGGGGGGGGGGGGGGGGAAACTAACACCGTACATCACCCTGAACACACCATCCCCACCGTGAGACATGGTGGTGGCAGCATCATGTGGTGGGGATGGTTTTCTTCAGCAGGGACAGGGAAGCTGGTCAGAATTGATGGGAAGATGGATGGAGACAAATACAGGACAATCTTGGAAGAAAACCTGTTGGAGTCTGCAAAAGACTTGAGACCGGGGCAGAGGGTCACCTTCCAGCAGGACAACCACCCGAAACATCCAGCCAGAGCTACAATGGAATGGGTTAGATCAATGCATATTCATGTGTTAGAATGGCCCAGTCACAGTCCAGACCTAAATCCCAATGAGAATCTGTGGCAAGACTTGAAAATTGCTGTTCAGACACTCTCCATCCAATCTGACAGAGCTTGAGATATTTTACAAAGAAGAATGGGCAGAAATGTCCCTCTCTAGATGTGCAAAGCTGGTAGAGACACCCCCAAAAAGACTTGTAGAGAAAGGGGGTTCTACAAAGTATTGACTCCGGGGGGCGCCATACAAATACCCCTCCCCACACTTTTCACATATTTATATCATTTTCCTTCCACTTCACAATTATGTACCACTTTGTGTTGGTCTATCACATACAATCTCAACAAAACACATTTACGTTTTTTTGGGTGCAATATGACAAAATGTGGGGAATTTCAAGGGGTATGAATATTTTTTCCAAGGCACTGTATACTGCACTATTATTGAATATTTTACATCGAGTCATTGCACGTTCTAGAGACTTTACAAACACCACAGAGCAGCTTGCGCACATGCAAATTTCCATAATGTTTTTATTTGGGCCTCCTAATTTTATTGAGTTCTGCAGAAGGCCACATGTGGGGAGTGCGATTCCAGGAACTGCTTTTTGCGCGTTCTGTAGTACATTTTTTTTGTGTCGAAAATTTAAACAGAATGATTGCTAAATACCGCGGTCCGCTTAGGAGATTGAGAACAAATATTTTGTAACGGGAAATTGATTGATTCCTTCTGCATCGTCCTTTGATGAGTCTAATACTTCAAGAATATGAATTTGAACACAAAACATCACCCTGCCATGGCTTTTCATAGAGAGAAACAAAGAGGAGTGACGCGGGAGAAGACCACGTGCTCCATCCAGTCCACCCCTTTGTTTTTGCGTGTTGATTTCTTTTATAGAGTATAGATCTTTAGTATGCTTGTCTCATGCAAGTTTAAAGCAGTATTAAACCCAAAAGCAAACATTTTATTATAGATGTAATATTAAGGGAATCAGGACCTCCTTCCTCCTGCTGGTGAATCCCTCTAGTGATATAAAGGTCTATATTAGGGATATGCAATTAGCGGACCTCCAGCTGTTGCAGAACTACAAGTCTCATGAGGCATAGCAAGACTATACAGCCACAGCATGACAACCAGAGGCAGAGGCATGATGGGACTTGTAGTTTTGCAACACCTGGAGGTCTGCTAATTGCATATCCCTGCTCTATATGGAGGAATCGGGACCTCCTTCCTCCTGCTGGTGATCCCTTTAGTGATATAAAGATCTATATAGAGGAATCAGGACCCCCTTCCTCTCACTGGTGACCCCTCTAGTGATATAAAGATCTATATAGAGGGATCTGGACCACCATCCCGCTGGTGACCCCTCAGTTATGTCAGGCGATCCCTCTAGTGATATAAAGGTCTATATAGAGAATCAGGACCTCCTTCCTCCTGCTAGTGACCCCTCTAGTGATTATAAAGGTCTATATGGAGGAATCAGGACCTCCTTCCTCTCGCTGGTGACCCCTCTAGTGATATAAAGATCTATGTAAAAGAATATGAACCATCTTCATCCTGCTGGTGACCCCTCAGTTAAGTCAGGTGATCCCTCTAGTGATATAAAGATCTATATAGAGGAATCAGGACCTCCTTCATCCCGCTGGTGACTCCTCTAGTGATATAAAGATCTATATAGAGGAATCAGGACCTCCTTCATCCCGCTGGTGACCCCCTCACTTATGTCAGGCACAAACATATTACGGTAAATAGAACAGGACCAGTACGTAGCCTTGTTGTACACCATTAGTAACTGGTCTCTGTTTTGAAGGAACTTCATTTACAATCACATCTATCTATCCTTTAGTCAACCGTTTATCCACTGAAGCTACCAAGGGTTAAGTCCTAGCCTGTAAAACTTTTGTATGAGATCATTATGTGGATCTGTATCAGATTATTTGCTGAAATCAAGATATTCTCTGTCCAGAGCACCACCCGGGTACAGAACATTTTGAATATAGTAAAAAAAAAAAAAAAAAAAAACTCAATCGGATTAGTCTGACATGATCTGTCCTCAGTAAAGGCGTGCTGCTCTAGGTTCAGCAAGTTGTGGATTGTAAAGGTTTTGATTCCATTTTACTACTATGTACAGTATCTCACAAAACTAAGTACACCCCTCAGTCACATTTGTTTAAATCCTTTCTTCTCTCTTTTCATGTGACAACACTGAAGAAATAACACTTGTCTACAATGTAAAGTAGTGTGTACAGCTTGTATAACAGTGTAAATTTGCTGTCCCCTCAAAATAACTCAACACACAGGTATTAATGTCTAAACCGCTGGCAACAAAAGTCAGTACACCCCTAAGTGAAAATCTCCAAATTGGGCGCAAAGCATCAATATTTTGTGTGGCCACCATTATTTTCCAGCACTGCCTTAACCCTCTTGGGCATGGAGGTCACCAGAGCTTCACAGGTTGCCACTGGAGTCCTCTTCCCCCTCCTCCATGACGTCATCACAGAGCTGGTGGATGTTGGAGACCTTGCGCGCCTCCAACTTCCCTTTGAGGAAGCCCCACAGATGATCAATAGGGTTTAGGTCTGGAGCCATGCTTGGCCAGTCCATCACCTTTACCCTCAGCTTCTTTAGCAAGGCAGTGGTGGTCTTGGAGGTGTGTTTGGGGTGGTTATCATGTTGGAATACTGCCCTGCAGCCCAGTCTCTGAAGGGAGGGGATCATTCTCTGCTCACAGTACATGTTGGCATTCATGGTTTCCGCAATGAACTGTAGCTCACCAGTGCTGGCAGCACTCGTGCGGCCCCAGACCATCACACCTCCACCACCATGCTTGACTGTAGACAAGACAAACTTGTCTTTGTCCCCCTCACCTGGTTGCCCCCACACACGCTTGTCACCATCTGAACCAAATACGTTTATCTTGGTCTCGTCAGACCACAGGACATGGTTCCAGTAATCCATGTCCTTAGTCTGCTTGTCTTCAGCAAACTGTTTGCGGGCTTTCTTGTGCATCATCTTTAGAAGAGGCCTCCTTCTGGGACGACAGCCATGCAGACCAATTTGATGCAATGTGCGGCGTATGGTCTGAGCACTGACAGGCTGATCCCCCCACCCCTACAACCTCTGCAGCAATGCTGGCAGCGCTCGTACGTCTATTTCCCAAAGACAAACTCTGGATATGATGCTGAGCACGTGACCTCAACTTCTTTGGTGAACCATGGCGAGGCCTGTTCTGAGTGAAACCTGTCCTGTTAAACCGCTGTATGGTCTTGGCCACCGTGCTCCAGCTCAGTTTCAGGGTCTTGGCAATCTTCTTATAGCCTAGTCCATCTTTATGTAGAGTAACAATTCTTTTTTTTCAGATCCTCAGAGTTCTTTGCCATGAGGTGCCATGTTGAACTTCCAGTGACCAGTATGAGAGAGAGTGAGAGCGATAATACCAAATATAACACACCTGCTCCCCATTCACACCTGAGACCTTGTAACACTGAGTCACATGACACTGGGGGAGCGAAAATGGCTAATTGGGCCCAATTCGGACATTTTCACTTAGGGGTGTACTGACTTTTGTTGCCAGTGGTTTAGACATTAATGGCTGTGTGTTGAGTTATTTTGAGGGGACAGCAAATTTACACTTATACAAGCTGTACACTCACTACTTTACATTGTATAAAAAGGGAAAACACTGCGCTATAGTTTGTGAAAAGATGGCCACAACGGCCACAACAGCAGCCAACACCAAAAACAAACAAAGTTCAACAGATAAAATAATAAAAATAGTGTAGCGCTTCAATAATAAGTGTAATCAACACAAATTATATAAAAATAGTAATAGCAAAACAGAAATCGCACAGAACCAAATGCCTAGAAATAAAAGTCCAACATAAAGCACTCATTCAACTATGTTGATGGCGTAGGGGTGACCAAACCGTCACATAGAAGGACAATGGTGTACTGGACGAATGTGTTCATTGCGGTAAACTTGATTGTAAGCATCAAAATGAAAAGTGGATAAATACTTCTTACCGGAGCAGTTGGACTCACACAGTCATATGACGGTTGAGTCTAGAAGGCTTGGGGTCACACTCTGGGACCAAAGACTGTAAGGAGAGAGGTCAGTTGAGCTGGTGGAGGAGCTCTAGGCGGTTGTAGGCTCAATGGTGGATCCTTTCAGATGAAACATCAAAGGTCAAGGTAATCAAGCTCAGACGCAGCCCGTTGTACCAATACTCCAGTCTCCCCCGAATGGGGAGGGGGGTGTTTGTGAAGTTTTACACCAAAGCAATGGAGAGAAGAAAAAAGAAAAAAAGGCTCCACATGGTGCGGGTCAAACAATATAAAAACGTTGGTTTATTAAAGTCAAAAGGTAATAAATGACTTAGTGATCACATAAAAAACAAAATGAACTAAAAGCAATGTGGGGTACCAACAGCTCGCCCGACGCGTTTCGACATATGTGTCTTCAACTGGGGCATGCCCCAGTTGAAGACACATATGTCGAAACGCGTCGGGCGAGCTGTTGGTACCCCACATTGCTTTTAGTTCATTTTGTTTTTTATGTGATCACTAAGTCATTTATTACCTTTTGACTTTAATAAACCAACGTTTTTATATTGTTTGACCCGCACCATGTGGAGCCTTTTTTTCTTTTTTCTTCTCTCCATTGCTTTGGTGTAAAACTTCACAAACACCCCCCTCCCCATTCGGGGGAGACTGGAGTATTGGTACAACGGGCTGCGTCTGAGCTTGATTACCTTGACCTTTGATGTTTCATCTGAAAGGATCCACCATTGAGCCTACAACCGCCTAGAGCTCCTCCACCAGCTCAACTGACCTCTCTCCTTACAGTCTTTGGTCCCAGAGTGTGACCCCAAGCCTTCTAGACTCAACCGTCATATGACTGTGTGAGTCCAACTGCTCCGGTAAGAAGTATTTATCCACTTTTCATTTTGATGCTTACAATCAAGTTTACCCGCATGAACACATTCGTCCAGTACACCATTGTCCTTCTATGTGACGGTTTGGTCACCCCTACGCCATCAACATAGTTGAATGAGTGCTTTATGTTGGACTTTTATTTCTAGGCATTTGGTTCTGTGCGATTTCTGTTTTGCTATTACTATTTTTATATAATTTGTGTTGATTACACTTATTATTGAAGCGCTACACTATTTTTATTATTTTACTTTACATTGTAGACAAGTGTAATCTCTTCAGTGTTGTCACATGAAAAGATAGAAGAAAAGATTTACACAAATGTGACTGAGGGGTGTACTTACTTTTGTGAGATACTGTATGTGAAACTCTGTGATCTGTAGTTGCCTGCTTCTTCCTTACTACCCTATATGAGGGTAGGTGCAATAGTGGCTGCCCACCCACCGGAGGGAGCTGCTCTTATTAGAAGATGGGGATAAAAAAATATCAGGTAATGGTCCATCAGCTATACCTCGATGTTCTTTTAGAACTCTGGGATGATGGGTGCCGTTTAACCACTTTTTGAGCGCAGTAAGGTTCAGCTCCTCAGTACAATGCTCAGTGCTGTTAGAAACCTCATTAAAATTGCAGCAGAAAACTAGTAATGTGCGCCTGTGCCTGCTTACAGTTAGCAGACCCTTCTATCAAAATAGCAACCAGTCGGAGAGTTAAAGTGGTTGCAACCCAACCCCCTCACATATAACCAGGGAAATGACTGGCCTCAGGTGATACATAAATCCTCCTACATAATTTGTACCTGCTTATCTGCAGCCCTCTCCCCTCTACAGACTCTAAAGTACATATTTATAGCATCTTTATTCCTGAGTTCCAGAAGGCAGGAGGTCAGGATCTAATGTAATGCAAAACAGGAGAGCTGAGTGTAAACTGAGACCTGAGTGGAGGACATGGACACACCCCTCCTGTACACAACCTCTCAGGTAATCACAGCTGAAGCTGTCCTTCATCCTTTATGTGCTAGAGAGGGGATAAGACTGTCCCCGGGATTCTATGGTGTCCGCATTACCCGTCACAAATGACTCATGCAGATAGTAGAGGGACCACCTAAGAACCATCCTAAGCGCTATAGATTGGGGCTAGTACACACTATAGAGCAGTAATGGCGGACCTTGGCCCCCCAGATGTTTTGGAACTACATTTCCCATGATGCTCATGTGATTTGTGTGTTGTGTTTTGGCTTGTTTACTGACTACGCTTCTGCTTGATCCCAACCTGCAACCACTTGTTACCAACCTTTGGCTTGTTTACTGACTACGCTTCTGCTTGATCCCAACCTGCAACCACTTGTTACCAATCTTTGGCTTGTTTACTGGCCACACTTCTGCTTGATCCCAACCTGCTACTGGTACCCCTAGCTTGCTCACCTCCTGATGGGGTGATCCTGAAGACCGCAACCTGGTACTAACATGCAGAAAACTCCATCCCTACCATCAGGAGCTCTGGTGAATATTGCTTAGACCCCCCCCTCATCTCGGGTGAGCCTGTGTCATCCGCCAGGGTGATCTGCTTGTTCACTTACCCTGCTGGTTGATCGGAATCTCTCGACTGCTATGTCTACAGGTCTTCAAGCCAGACCCTGGACCATGACAGATACTCTTTGTTCAGTTTTCAGAGGTTTACAACCACTTTAAAGCCAAGCTGACCTATTCTAATTCTGCTGCATTTGCTCAGGGCATTTAAACGTCAACTTCAGGGCACAAAGGGGTTAAAGCAGTTTTAATATTATGTAAAGGTTTTTTTTTTTTTTTTTTTTTCCTTTATAAACCAGATTTCAGTAATATTTTGGGACAGAACAACATTATTTTGCCAGTATGCCCTTAAAAAACACTTTATTTGATGTTCTCCGTATTAACCATCTGTACTTCATCTGGAGCCGGTCAGGAGCAGCCTTGCCAGGGTCGGATATAGTTAGCTGCTTTCCTTCCGAGTTTTCCTTTTTTTTAATTTTTTTTTATGGAAAGAGCGTTGCTGAACTCCTGTGTCTATTGGCGGGTTGGTGAATCCTAGAAGCACATTGCTGTATTTATGGAGATGTCCTCTTGAGATATTGCCTGTTTTGACCACTTGCCACCTGCTAACAGTACATTTACATGCTAGCAGGTGCCACAGCAACGTACTGGTGCAGCCCAAGCCACTTCCTGTTTTTTGGGCAGATTAGTGCCTTCAGGGGCTCCACAAGCCCCCCAAAAAGTGCTGATGGGCTGCAGGCTGGGCACCAGGGGGATGAAGTTTTAAGTTGTCTGTTAGGGTCACACTGTACAGGGTCAGTGCTGTAACACATCAGTTAATCTAATACTTGTGTATTCTATAGTAACCATGAGAATGTGCTCTAGGCAGGAGGCTGGAGAGTCTGGATGGTGTACCGTCTGTGGGGAATTTAGTATAGATCGTTGGCTCTCTGGATAATGATCTCTGCAATGAGTTCTTCTGTGTATAAAGGGCAGCAGATTTATCGTATTTTGCTGGATTGCATTTTCAATAACTCGATTTGGCCCATATGAATGTGATCATGTCTCTCTCTCTGAATTTAACCTTTTCCCAGTCCTCCTTCTACTTAGATCTTTGCTCTGGACTCTCTGAAAGATGTTCTGTTTATCGACGAGCAGTTAGAAAGGTGCCATGGCAGGAGAAAGATATTAAAGAGGGACCTGAACTAGGGAACCTGCCAAAAAAAAGGCAAACTGAGGATAAAGAACAATCGGCAGTATTGCCTGTAAGATTACTGCAGTTGTATGTTTGCCCAATTACTGGCTTGCCATGTCTTGTTTTGCATTATGTCTTTATGTGGAGGTGGCCATCTGGGTAAAGGAGCAGGGCTTTGCTTCCTTATGTCATAGTTTCCCTAACGACTGCTGGGGTAATTCTAGTGGTGGCATAAGCACAGATCCACAGAATAGGTAAAGCAGAAGTAGGGAGATCCTTGCACCACAAGTCCTCAGGAACAGCTTCATCCATGGTAACAACAATGAGCAGCACAGTAGTTGGACTTAGCCCCAGGTATTGCTTGTGGTTCCCCTTAATCCTTTCCCCATTACTGCCCTACTATGCCCTTGTTTTGCTTGGGGTCTGTGTGTGGAGGTGACCGTCTTGGTAGAGGAGCAGGGCTTTGCTTTCTTATGTCATAGCTGCCCTCCTGATGACTGATGGGGTAATGATAGTGGAGCAGGGATTTGCTTCCTCATGTCAGAGCTGCCCTCCTGATGCATAGTGGGGTAATGGTAGAGGAAGCACAGATCCTCAGAATGGGTGAAGCACAAGCAGGGGCGATCCTTGTACCACAAGTCCTCAGGTACAGCTTCCTCACAAGCACAGTAGTAGGACTTAGACACCAGTATTACTTGTGGTCTCCCTTTAACTAATCCGTTCACCATTACTGACAGACTATGCCTTGTTCTGCTTAGTGTCTGTGTGTGAAGGTGGCCATCTTGCTAGAGGGAGCGCTTTGCTTCCTCCTGTCAGAGCTGCTCACTGGTGGTCAGATAACTAGTGGGGTAATGATAGAAGTGGAGGAAGCACAGATCCACAGAATGGATGAAGCAGGGATATCCTTGCACGCAGGTCTTCAGGTACAGATTGCTCTGCAGCAAGGTGAGCAATGAGCAGCACAGTAGTAGCCCTTATCCACAAGTATTGCTTGTGGGCTCCCTTCAACGAATCCTTTCCCCCTTAATGACCTGCTATGCCTTTTTCTGCTTGGTTAAAGTGGTTGTAAACCCTTACAAACCACTTTGACCTACAGGTAAGCCTACATTAAGGCTTACCTGTAGGTCCAAGAAATATCTCCCAAACCTATACGGTTTAGGAGATATTTGCCCGAAGATGGGCACCGCTGTCTACGGTGCATGCGCCGTAGACAGCGGCGCGCAGGCACACTGAGCGTGGCATTCTCGATAACGTAGATGCCGCGCGTCTCGGCTCACGTGCGCCTGCGCGGGAGTGACGTCATCGCGGCTTCGCCAAATGACAGCGGCGGAGCTGCGAGACCCACCGAGAAGATGGATGCGGCGGACTACAGGGGACAGCGGTGACTTCGCTGGCTCCTGTGTCAGGTAAGTGACACATAATGGACTACTATGCGATGCATAGTAGTCCATTATGCTTTACCTTTGTAGGGAATGAAAGAGGAAGTAAACTCATCAGGGTTTACTTCCTCTTTAAGTTTGTGGAAGTGGACAACATCTTGGCAGAGGAGCAGGGCTTTGCTTTCTCATGTCAGAGCTGCCCTCCTGATGAATAGTGGGGTAATGATAGGTAGGTAGAAGCACAGGTCCTCAGAATGAGTGAATCGCAAGCAGGGAGATCCTTGCACTCCAAGTCTTCAGGTACAGCTTAGCCACCAGTATTGCTTGTGGTCTCCCTTCAACAAATCCGATTCCCCCGTTACTGACCTACTATGCCTTGTTCTGCTTGGTGTCAGTGTGTGGAGGTGACCATCTTGGAAGAGGCAGCGCTTTGCTTCCTTATGTCACAGTTGCTCCCTGATGACTGGTGATCAGATGACTGACAGAGTAATGATAGAAGTGGAGGAAGCACAGATCCACAGAGTGGATGAAGTAGAAGCAGGGAGATCCTTGCACTGCAGGTTCTCGGGTACAGCTTCCTCCCCAGCATGGAGAACAGACAGCAGCACAGTAGTGGCATCACCAAATCGTTGGATCTCCTCTAGCTAGAAAGAACCCAGCAGCGAGGTGTTAAATGTCACCTCTGCTCTCTGGTGTCACGTTCCCTGGCCCTTACAGCGCAAACTGCACTCCATTTAGCTTCAGTGGAAAACAGATGAGACATCAGAGTTCTAAAAAGACCCCTGATGTCTCATTATAAAGAACCTGTATTAAAAAATATATCACAAAGGATATACACCCAAGAACACCCCCTTCTAAAAGGAAGTGACTGATATCAGGAGTGCCCGCGCAGCGCCTGGATATCACAAAGAGGACAAAGGACAGATTTTTTTTGGGGGGTGCTGCTTGGGCATAATGTCCTTTTCTCAATCCCTCTAACATAGTAAATCCTGACGTCTTCAGGTCTGGTCCTCTTTAAGCGGACGATTGGTTACGAGTATCTAAAATAAAATAACAAGCAGATGTTGCTGAATTGATGCTGCCTGAATCAAATACTCAGAATGCTAAAAAGAAGAAAAGCTGAGATGAGGAGCAGCAGACAAACGATTCCCTATCTGGGTGACCGCAGGAGGATCCCTAATATCTTCCAGCTCTCCATAAATTAATTTACACAATGGCTTTGACAGAAGATAGTAAATCTAAATTTAACACAAAGGAGGACCACATGTCTTTCACCTGTCTGTACATGCCGTACTCATTTGTGGAAATGACGGAAACTTGTATTCATGCACATTTAGGTGTTGGGTGAATGGAGGAATCCACAAGAGATTCCCCGATATCCCCAAATATTTAAGTACCTGAGATGTTGCCCTGCCCCCTCCCCCCATCCTTTCCTGGAGTGTCCCCCACATTTTGTCCGCTGTCACTGCTGGTGCGCAAGGCTTTGCAGTGTCTACACCTATAAAGTGTTAAAATTATGAGCTCTGGTTTACAAATGACCCATCGGACATGACAACATTTTAGTATAGGAAGATATGCTTCAATAGTGTAGAGGTTCTGTTCCAATGCGTTTCGACCAAATAAGTCGCAGTTTTCTTCAGTGGGGACTAAGTTGTCTCTAAGCCATACTTGGGTCGTCGCCGTCTTCTCCTTCTCTTCCGTCGCCTCCTTCTCTTTCGTCGCAGTCTTCTCCTCCTTCTCTTTCGTCGCAGTCTTCTCCTCCTTCTCTTTCGTCGCAGTCTTCTCCTCCTTCTCTTTCGTCGCAGTCTTCTCCTCCTTCTCTTTCGTCGCCGTCTTCTCCTTCTCGTCAGTCGCCGTCTTCTCCTTCTCGTCAGTCGCCGTCTTCTCCTTCTCGTCAGTCGCCGTCTTCTCCTTCTCGTCAGTCGCCGTCTTCTCCTTCTCGTCAGTCGCCGTCTTCTCCTTCTCCTCTTCCGTCTCCTCCTTCCCGTCCGTCGTCGTCGTCGTTGTCTCCTTCTCTTCCTTCTGGAGATCAGCTTTAATTCTCCGTCTTCTCCTTCTCTGTCGTCTTTGTCGTCTTCTCCTTCTCCTTCTTGTCCTTCTCCTTCTCTGTCGTCTGCTCCTTCTCCTTTTCCTCCGTCTGGAGATCAGCTTTAATTCTCCTCCTTATCCTTCTCCTCCTTCTCTGTTGTCTTCTCCGCCAAACTGCACCCAATACACATCTGCAAGGTCATGCCCCTGCTTTTACATTTTACATTTTTTGTTTTGTTTTTTCTTATTTGTTTTACATTTTTTATTTTACACTGTCATTATTGGCACCTTTAACGCAAGAAAAACTCAAGAAAAATATCCCTTTTGATTTCTATGTATGTCTGCACACTAGTTTGTTATGCTTCCATTGTGGTGTTAAAAATCCAGCTTGGTGCATTTTTGGTCAGTTAAAAAAAAAAATGCACAAAAAACACGCCTCCCAGTTCAAATGCAGTGAAACGCAGCAAGAATGCATCATTAACCCACCCGTGTTGCGTTTTTGATGAAGTTTTTGAGTCACATGACCTATGAAAAACCCACCATAAGCACAGTAATCGTGGTAAAATGCGTGGCAAGAAATGCAGTGCGTTTTCGGTGCCATTATCAGTACCTTTTCTATTATAACACCATTTTAAGGTGAAATGTTTCGGCGGCCAAAATTTCGGTGCATCTGTACTACTTATTGCATACAAAGGTTCCTCTGACTGAGTCGGAGATCATGACAACATCTGCCCACCTCTCCAACTCAGCCAACCAAGGGAAGCCTTGTATCCACTCATAAAATAGAAATCTCCCTCTGAGTGGCTGAGCAGTGCTCATCCCGACTCAGTTTTTTCTGGGAGTGGGACAGGACATTCCCCCTCTGTTGGACCACCAGCTTGGTCCAAATGAACTATTTGAACTTCACTAAAATGTGGAGATCAGCTTTAATGCTCCTCCTTCTCTGTAGTCTTCTCCTGCATCTTCTCCTCCGTCTTCTTCTCCTCCATCTCCATAGTCGTTCTTCCGTCGTTGTCTTCTCCTTCTCTTCCGTCTTCTCCTTCTTCTCCTCCTCCTCCTCCTTCTCCGTCTTCTCCTTCTCCTCCGTCTTCTCCTTCTCCATCTGGAGATCAGCTTTAATTCTTCTTCTTCTTCTTGTCCTTCTTCTCCTCCTTCTTCTTGTCCTTCTCCTTCTCCTTCTTCTTGTCCTTCTCCTTGTCCTTGTCCTTCTCCTTGTCCTTCTTCTTGTCCTTCTCCTTCTCCTTCTTCTTGTCCTTCTCCTTCTCCTTCTCCTTCTTCTTGTCCTTCTCCTTCTCCTTGTCCTTCTCCTTCTCCTTCTTCTTGTCCTTCTCCTTCTCCTTCTCCTTCTTCTTGTCCTTCTCCTTCTCCTTCTCCTTCTTCTTGTCCTTCTCCTTCTCCTTCTTCTTGTCCTTGTCCTTCTCCTTCTTCTTGTCCTTCTCCTTCTCCTTCTTCTTGTCCTTCTCCTTCTCCTTCTTCTTGTCCTTCTCCTTCTTCTTGTCCTTCTCCTTCTCCTTCTTCTTGTCCTTCTCCTCCTTGTCCTTCTCCTTGTCCTTCTTCTCCTTCTCCTTCTTCTTGTCCTTCTTCTCCTTCTCCTTCTTCTTGTCCTTCTTCTCCTTCTTCTTGTCCTTCTTCTCCTTCTTCTTGTCCTTCTTCTCCTTCTTCTTGTCCTTCTTCTCCTTCTTCTTGTCCTTCTTGTCCTTCTTCTTGTCCTTCTTGTCCTTCTTGTCCTTCTTCTTGTCCTTCTTCTCCTTCTCCTTCTTCTTGTCCTTCTTCTCCTTCTTCTTGTCCTTCTTGTCCTTCTTCTTGTCCTTCTTGTCCTTCTTCTTGTCCTTCTTCTCCTTCTCCTTCTTCTTGTCCTTCTTCTCCTTCTTCTTGTCCTTCTTCTCCTTCTTCTTGTCCTTCTTCTCCTTCTTCTTGTCCTTCTTCTCCTTCTTCTTGTCCTTCTTGTCCTTCTTCTTGTCCTTCTTGTCCTTCTTCTTGTCCTTCTTGTCCTTCTTCTTGTCCTTCTTGTCCTTCTTCTTGTCCTTCTTGTCCTTCTTCTTGTCCTTCTTGTCCTTCTTCTTGTCCTTCTTCTTGTCCTTCTCCTCCTTCTCCTTCTCAGTTTTCTCCTTCTCCTTCTCAGTCTCCTCCTTCTCCTCCTCCGTCGTCTTCTCCTTCTGATCCTTCTCTGTTCGGCTTTAAACCAATGTTGGCAATGAATGAGAATAATAAAACAGTCCTGTTGAAAAATGTGCACAACTTTAGTCCTCTGTGTCATGTATTGCCCTTTAACATTGGTGATGATGGCTTGCAGTCTTTTTGTGGTAGTTGTGAAATAAGGACCTTTTTTTATTTTCTCATGTTGGTATAACGGCCCATTCTTTTTACTAAAAGCTATAAACTGTAAATTCTTTGGGGAAATCTCAAACATCTGATGATAGACAAAGTGTCTCGGTGATGTGGCGGTCAGGAGGTTCTGATGGCCATCACTCCAGAACCTTCAAGCTGAACTCCGGGGACAAAACAAAAAAAGCTATTTTTTGCAGTGGGGCTACCCCCCCCCCCCCCCCCCAAATGACACAGGGGTTAATTGTTCATTTCTGCCTTGGGGTACCATTACCTTACTCCTCCATCCCCAGACAGCCGTTGCTCAGCTCTTTTCAGTGATGCCACAGGTTTTAGGTGGTCCCTCAGAATCCCCACGTACAATACAGAACAGAACAGTTAACCGTCCACCCTAGATAAGAGGTTGCAAGGACCTGTAGGGGACGTTGGATCTAGTAAGTAAAGGTCTTTTTTAGTACTCCAGGCGTAAATGAGCATTTAACACTTCTAGTAAAGGAGGACCTCCCCCAGTATGGGGATTTTGTTTTGCTTCACCTGGAGTGCAAAGCTTTCTTCTGCAGTCGCTGAAGGCTCATCTTGGCCTTATGTTTTTAATCTCTTGTGCTCATCCCGACTCAGTGAGAAAGCCCTCATGCCGAGCTTCCTGGGGTGATAAATATAAATATTTATTTTTTAGATAATATGAAGCATTCACCCATTGCAACTAAATTCCCTGTGCTGCTGGAGCTCACAGCCCCCCCCCCCCCCCCCGAACAGCAGAGACCCCCCCCCCCCCACCAGGAGATGTGTGGTGTGCTTCTCCTCTTGACTCTTCTTTACACATTGTGTTTGAGGTTGAGACCACGATGTTCGGTATTGGTCTCATCATGCCAAATGGTTTTCTTTCAGAAGCTGAGACTCCTTGCTGAAAAGTCCCCGCCCGTGGGACAATTGGCAATGTAAAAGATGTATCATTTTTTAAGGAAACATGAGTGATCGGGCCAAACCTTTTTATTTTATTTCCTATGGGATTCAAATTCTTTAACTGTAGGGGATAACAGAATGGCCAATCATAAAACAAAACATGGCAACAAGTAAACCAATGAAATGACCCCTGTTCAAAATTCTGCACCCCCTTAGTACTTAAAGTGGAGGGCCACCCTGAAAACAAAAAAAATATTAAAAATTACAAAAAAATATTTTAAAAAAAAATGAAAAAAATTTTTTTTTTTACTTACCAGAAATGCCTGTTGCTAGGCACTTTCTCCTAATCTTCCTCTTCCTCCTCCGCGGAGATCTTCTGTCTTCTGTCTTCGTCGCGGCGTCTTCTGGGTAATGAGTCGCGCTGTGTTCTGGGAACTGTGTGTTCCAGAACACAGCGCGTCCCATTCAGAAAGCGCTGCGGGACTCGCGCATGCGCAGTAGCTGCGGGACTCGCGCATGCGCAGTAGGAAACGGGCAGTGAAGCCGTAAGACTCCACTGCCTGTTTCCCTTCCAAGGAATGGCAGCACCGGGACCCGAGAGCCGAGGGACGGGTCGGCCTCGGGCGGCCGACATCGCGGGCACCCTGGACAGGTGAGTGTGTTGATTAAGTCAGCAGCTGCAGTGTTTGCAGCTGCTGACTTTTTTTTTTTTTTTTTTGTATAACCGGCCCTCCTCTTTAATACTGTGTATTGCCCCCTTTTAGCATCAGTGACAGGTTCGTGATTGCAGGGTGCCAGAAGCTGTGAGGCATGTCAAGGTGTCCCCCCCCCCCCCCCCGCCCCTGGGACAATTGGCAATGCCCTCGGATGCCCACCTAGGACTACCATTATGCTGCCAGGACCACCAGGGATTGGCACCACACTGGACCACCAGGTATGCCACCCTAGACCACCAGGGAAATGCCAATTGGTGCCCATCCCCAATGCCTGCCAGTGCCATCAGTGGTGCCTAACAATGCCATCTAGCAGTGCCACCAATAAGTGCCCATCAGTGCAGCCTATGAGTGCCTATCGGTGCCCATCGTCGGTGCTCATTGGTGCCACCTTATCAGTGCCCGTCGGTAAGGGAGAAAATTTAGTTATTTTACAAAATAGACAGAAACAAAAGAAAAACTATTTAATTTTTTTTTCAAAATTTTAGGTTTTAACAAAAAATAAAAAACGCAGAGGTAATCAAATACCACCAAAAGAAATCTCTATTTGTGGGAACAAAATGATAAAAATTCTGTTTGGGTACAGTGTAGCATGACTGCGCAATTGTCATTTAAACGGCAGCAGCGCTGAAAGCTGAAATCTGGCTTGGGCAGGAAGAGGGGAAAGTGCCCCCGTATTGAGGTGGTTAAATAAGTTTTATTTTTTTTTTATTTTTTTTGTACGATCAGTCAGCTTTTCATTATCAATGCAAAATGTCACCATCTCTGCCAGGGGGAGGGCAAAAAGCTTTTGAACACATCCGTGTATGAAGAGTTTGTGAACTGGCACGATGGCTTCCTTTGCTGCATGGAGTCGCTCTTCAGGTTCCAGGGATTCATAATTGGTTAGGTATGGCATGATACAACGTTCTCCTTGACCTCACCGCACATCTCCGGCAGGACTAATCCTGAAGTTGGGAACGCCCTTCGCCTTCTGCTTCAGGATTGCAACACCGGCGGTGGAGATATTACCTCGTTTTAGGAGAGTTTAGCTGACTTTAATGGCCCAGGGATATTATTATATTAGTAGAACACCATCCAGAAGCTGTAATTATTTCATGTGGTTTCATCGTCAAGCTGTGATGAAATAGAACATCTGTCAGTTACAGCAATTGTAATCGCGAGTGAATGCGGGCGACCTGTCATTTCCGGGGCTTTCTTCGTCTCTTGTGTGCAAAGATTATACAACTGGACCCTGGTAGTGAAAAGAGAGGTCCACTGATCACCAATCTTTTTTACACCCCCTCCCAGTCATTCAGAACTTTAAACAGGAAGGGGCTGAAGAGATAGTAAAGCTAACATTAAAGAGGAGGTGCAGCCACCGCCATTCCTGGTAAGGGAACCCGGCAGTAAAGCCTTTCGGCTTCACGGACGGTTCCCTACTGCGCATGCTCAAAGCGCACTACACTTTCCATTTGGTCCGGCGGCAGAAGGAGGAGGGAGCCAAACTTCAGAGAGACGGCGCCGCTGCCCCGTCTCCCGGAAGTGGGGATAGGTACCTGTCAAAAACAGGTACCCATTCCCCCAAATGTGGCAACTGAGGGGGGGAGGAGACGAATAAGTTTTAAAAATGCTACCACCCGATCTTCCCCTGTCCCCCCGCCATCCCTGATCTTCCCCTGTCCCCCCGCCATCCCTGATCTTCCCCTGTTCCCCTGTCACTCCCCAATCTTTCCCTCCTTGCCTGATCTTCCCCTGCCCCTCCCCGATCTTCCCCTCCATCCCCGATCTTCCCCTGTCCCTCCCCAATCTTCCCCTGTCCCTCCATGCCTGATCTTGCCCGCCATCCCCGATCTTCCCCTCCATCCCCAATCTTCCCTTGTCCCCCCGCCATCCCCGATCTTCCCCCGTCCCTGATCTTCTCCGCCATCCCCGATCTTCCCCTGTCCTATTCCATGCCCAATCTTCTCCGCCATCCCCGATCTTCCCCTGTCCCATTCCATGCCCAATCTTCTCCGCCATCCCCAATCTTCCCCTGTCCCTCCGCCATTCCCTGTCCCCCCCGCAATGCCCAATCTTCCCCTGTCCCCCTCCATCCCCGATCTTCCCCTGTCCCCCCGCAATGCCCGATCTTCCCCTGTCCCCTTCCATACCCGATCATCCCTCCGCCATGCCCGATCTTCGATCGTCCCTCCGCCATGCCCGATCTTCGATCGTCCCTCCGCCATGCCCGATCTTCGATCGTCCCTCCGCCATGCCCGATCTTCATCCGTCCCTCCGCCATGCCCGATCTTCATCCGTCCCTCCGCCATGCCCGATCTTCATCCGTCCCTCCGCCATGCCCGATCTTCATCCGTCCCTCCCGCCATGCCCGATCTTAATCTGTCCCTCCCGCCATGCCCCGCATCCCTCCCGCCATGCCCGATCTTCCCGCATCCCTCCATCCCCTAACTCCCCCTGCCCCACCATCTTGGTCCCTAAAGTCTCGGAGTGCTTCTAGTAGGTGGGAACGGGGGCCATTGGCGCTCTTCTGTGTTCGCTCCTGCCTGTCGCCCTCTTACAGAGGTAAAAAATTATTTGCATCACTGGTTTGGTTTCCAGGCGGATATGTAGACGACACGCCGGCTTTAGTTGGGCTTTCAGATATTTTATTCTTTTGTCGATGTGAAGCTTTTGTTAATGGTCTTCTTGGGAATGATAAATAAAAAGTAACCGAGGAGCAGAAATCCCTTTCGTGGAGGAAATGATGCTCTAACCCGTCTTACAATTTATTTATCCTCTCCAGCGAGACATAACACTGCATTGTGTCAATATTTGAGTCTCCGTGCATTTTCATCCTACGTCTGTGCAGAGTGGGATTTCTCTATACAGCTTAGACAAAGGGCAGGCCACCTAGACCTAGTCAAAGGGGTAGGCAACCTCTGCATTCCAGCTGTGGTGCAACTATAAGTCCCCTGAGGCATTGCAGGACTCTTGGCAGCCACATACATGACTCCCAGAGGTAGCTGCATGATGGGATTTGCAGTCTCGCCAATGCGGGAGTGCAGAGGATGTCTACCCCTGGCTTTAACCAAAGATGAGGAGAATGCAATGATTGTCACCTGATCCAACCAATGACACTTGGATTGTTATAGGTTTTCCTATTTCTCGGGACATACACTACCTAACTTAACATTGAGCTGTGGTCAGATCAATAACGGCTACTGTCCTGACAAGCAAGTCTGGTGACAGGAATAGGAGAAAACTGCTTAGCATGGAGTTAATGTGGAACTGAGCCATAAATCAGTCTGCAGCCGTGTTGCATGCTGGCAGTTCCTCGGCTGCAGCCATGTTGTATGCTGGCAGTTCCTTGTTCCTCAGCTGCAGCGGTGTTGCATGCTGGCAGTTCCTTGTTCCTTGGCTGCAGCCGTCTTGCATGCTGGCAGTTCCTTGTTCCTCAGCTGCAGCCGTGTTGCATGCTGGCAGTTCCTTGTTCCTTGGCTGCAGCCGTCTTGCATGCTGGCAGTTCCTTTTTCCTCGGCTGCTGCTGTGTTGCATGCTGGCAGCTCCTCGGCTGCTGCCGTGTTGCATACTGTCAGCTCCTCGGCTTCTGCCTTGTTGCACGCTGTACAAAAAGCTAGCCACTGCCCCCACCTATATAACTGGCCTTTGTAGCAAAGAGCATTGGAGGGCAACACGTTTAAAAAACAGGGGTTCTGCACGCATTTGAAAATGCATGCGTAAGCTAAATAGCCCTAGCAGGGCACCCTGTTACCTGTAGTCCCTACCTCTGACTTTTAAGAGGCTCCACAGTGGAAGCACATGCATTCTGAGGGATAAAGGGTGTCGCGTACCTGGTTGGGGGCCAAAGTGCAGAGAGGGCTCCTCTTGCAGCTAAGTGCAGTACACCCCTTAAGTACACCCCTTAAGATGGTACAGAAGGTGTAGTGCCCAAAGAAGCACAGGTTGTCAGATAGATTCAGGAGAGAAGAGCCGGTGGACACCTGAAGAATACCGGATAATGCAGGATACACGGGCTGGGATCCTCAGTAAGAGCCCATTCACACAGGGGCAACTCCTGATCCGACTTCAGGTCGCCCCAAGTCGCCTCAGGTCGGACAACATTTAAAAAGCAATGTAAGTGAATGAGAGCCGTCTTAATGCACACTACTGAAGTCGCTCCGACTTCATAAAAGGTTCCTGTACTACTTCTATCCGACTTGTAGGCGACCGGTACCCATTGATTTCAATGGAGATCGCCTCCAAGTCGGATCTCCGTCCTTACGGAGGCGACTTTGACAGAATTATTAGCTCTGAAGGGGGAACTCCACGCCAAATTTCTGAAAAAAATTTGGCGTGGGTTCCCCCTCCGAGAGCATACCAGGCCCTTAGGTCTGGTATGGATTCCAAGGGGAACCCCCTACGCCGAAAAAACGGCGTGGGGGTCCCCCCCAGATCCACACCAGACCCTTATCCGAGCACGCTACCCGGCCGGCCAGGAAAGGGGGTGGGGACGAGCGGGCGGCCCCCCCCCTCCTGAGCCGTACCAGGCCGCGTGCCCTCAACATGGGGGGGGTGCCTTGGGGGAGGGGGGGCGTGCGGCCCCCCCACCCCAAAGCACCTTGTCCCCATGTCGATGAGGACAAGGGCCTCTTCCCGACAACCCTGGCCGTTGGTTGTCGGGGTCTGCGGGCGGGGGGCTTATCGGAATCCGGGAGCCCCCTTTAATAAGGGGGCCCCCGGATACCGGCCCCCCACCCTATGTGAATGAGTATGGGGTACAATGTACCCCTACCCATTCACCTGTGGAAAAAAAGTACAAAAAAAAAACACAACACAGGGAAAAAATATTTTATTGCACAGCTCCGGGGGTCTTCCGTCTTCGGGGGTCTTCTCGCCGGACTCCTCCGCTATCTTCTTGTAGCTCTTTTGCTAGCGGAGGAGTCCGGCTTTCTTCCTCCCCGCCGCCGGCCTCTTCTCCCGACTTCGGGGGTCTTGTCCCCCTCTTCGGTTCTTCTGCCGGGCCACCGCGCCTTCTTATAGCTCTTTTACAGGCGGTGGCCCGGTCTTCTGTCGCCGCCGCCGCCTTCCGTTCTTCTTCTTCTTCTTCTTCTTCTTCTTCTTCTTCTCCAGGAGATGTTGACACGACGCTCTCTCCGGCCACAATGCCAGGGACGCGCTCCGCTGCCACTTATATAGGGACAATGGGGCGGTGTCACATGGGTTGATGTCACATGGGTTGGTCACATGGGTTGATGTCACATGGTGACCCCGCCCCCTTACCATGTGACATCAACCCATGTGACCAACCCATGTGACATCAACCCATGTGACACCGCCCCATTGTCCCTATATAAGTGGCAGCGG
The DNA here is from genome assembly GCF_037356315.1 of Lithobates pipiens. Classification (NCBI taxonomy): domain Eukaryota; kingdom Metazoa; phylum Chordata; class Amphibia; order Anura; family Ranidae; genus Lithobates; species Lithobates pipiens. The sequence goes on from NW_027507799.1 coordinate 32,575, forward strand.
AGCGCGTCCCTGGCATTGTGGCCGGAGAGAGCGTCGTGTCAACATCTCCTGGAGAAGAAGAAGAAGAAGAACGGAAGGCGGCGGCGGCGACAGAAGACCGGGCCACCGCCTGTAAAAGAGCTATAAGAAGGCGCGGTGGCCCGGCAGAAGAACCGAAGAGGGGGACAAGACCCCCGAAGTCGGGAGAAGAGGCCGGCGGCGGGGAGGAAGAAAGCCGGACTCCTCCGCTAGCAAAAGAGCTACAAGAAGATAGCGGAGGAGTCCGGCGAGAAGACCCCCGAAGACGGAAGACCCCCGGAGCTGTGCAATAAAATATTTTTTCCCTGTGTTGTGTTTTTTTTTTGTACTTTTTTTCCACAGGTGAATGGGTAGGGGTACATTGTACCCCATACTCATTCACATAGGGTGGGGGGCCGGTATCCGGGGGCCCCCTTATTAAAGGGGGCTCCCGGATTCCGATAAGCCCCCCGCCCGCAGACCCCGACAACCAACGGCCAGGGTTGTCGGGAAGAGGCCCTTGTCCTCATCGACATGGGGACAAGGTGCTTTGGGGTGGGGGGGCCGCACGCCCCCCCTCCCCCAAGGCACCCCCCCCATGTTGAGGGCACGCGGCCTGGTACGGCCCAGGAGGGGGGGGGCGCCCGCTCGTCCCCACCCCCTTTCCTGGCCGGCCGGGTAGCGTGCTCTGATAAGGGTCTGGTGTGGATCTGGGGGGGACCCCCACGCCGTTTTTTCGGCGTAGGGGGTTCCCCTTGGAATCCATACCAGACCTAAGGGCCTGGTATGCTCTCAGAGGGGGAACCCACGCCAAATTTTTTTCAGAAATTTGCCGTGGAGTTCCCCCTTGAGCTCATTCTCTGCTTGGCCTCGGCAAAAGTCGCCTGGCCTGGGGCGACTTGTAAGTCGTCCCAAGTCGGGCTTGAAGTCATCACAAGTCGTGTTGAAGTCGTCCCAAGTCGCGCTGTGATCTTAACTCAAGTCGTGTCCAAGTTGCCTCACTCAAGTCGCCTACAAGTCGTGTTGCCCCTGTGTGAATGGGCTCTAATGCTTGGTAACGGTGTGTGCAGGGAAAGGTAGTGGAAGCCAGGCCAGGGGTCAAACACTGTAGATCCAACAGGAGGAAGAGGCAGGCCAGGAACAGGTAGCAGTAGCAAAGTTTGTGACGCAAGCCGGGATTAAACACTGGAGAAAGCAGCAAAGTCGGTAAAGCAAGCCAAGGGGTGAAACAAGGAAAGCAGATCAGACAGGTCAGGAGCAAGACGGGTCACAACAGGAAATCCAAGTAGAATATGAACAGAGGCTCAGGAACACAGGAAGGCTGACGACAATCCAGCAATGGTTTGGTTTTTAAGTCCAGTTTTGTTGAGCTAGATGGTGCCGATAGGGCCACCCACAGTTTGAATTCTGGGTGAATTCAAGTCCGATTGTTTGAGCTGCATAATTGGTCTAAGACTAGGCTGGTGCCGAGCATTCCTGTGCGGTGCCGGGTATTTCTGTTTGGTACATAAACATTCATGATTAGCTGAAATTTGTTGGGCCCTCTTTAAATCCTCCCTATTATTAGTCTGGTCCATCTATAGTTGGACACTGGCACAATTTTCAGACTTTTTGGCTCTGTATGCCACCGGAATAAAATGAAAACGAAACAAAATATTGAGTACAGATTATAGGAACCGCAACCATTTTTATTCACAGCCCCCCCCCCCCCCCATTTTCATTGGCTCAAATCTAATTGGACAAATGAATATAATGATAAATAAAATGTTCATTTTTAACATTTTGTTGAATCCTTTACTGGCAATGAGCGCTGAGTGCCTGAAGTCTGGAACCCATGGACATCACCAAAGACTGGGTTTTCACCTTTGTGATGCTTTGCCAGGCCTGCAGCTATCTTTAGTTGTTCTTTGTGGCTCTTTCTGTCTTTTTAGTTTTGCCTTCGGCGAGTGGAATGCTCAATTAGGATAAGATCAGTGATTGACTCAGCCATTTCAGAATATTCCACTTCTTTTCCTTCAAAAGCTCCTGGGTTGCTTTTGCAGTGTGTTTTGGATCATTGTCTGTACTGTGAAGCACCGTCCAATCATTGGCTGAATCTGAGCTGACAGTATATCTCTAAATACACCAGAATTCATCCGGCTGCTTTTGTCTTCTGTCACATCATCAATGACCCAGTGCCACTGGAAGCCATGCATGCCCATGTCATCACACTGCAAGCTCCACCATGTGACCACACATGACATTGTGTGCTTTTGGATCAGGAGCTGTTCCAAGCCTTCTCCACACTTTTTTTTTCTTCCCGTCATTCTGGTACAGATTAATATTAGTTTCTTCCGTCCAAAGAATGCTTTTCCAGGACTCGTCTGGCTTTTTTAGATTTTTTTTGGCAAAGTCTATTCTGGCTTTTCTATTATTCAGGCTTATGAATGGTTTGCACCTTGTGGTGAACCCTCTGTATTTGCTCTTGTGAAGTCTTCTCTTGATTGTAGACTTTGACAATGATAGACCCACCTCCTGGAGAGTGTCCTTCACTTGTCTCCACCTCCTGGAGAGTGTCCTTCACTTGTCTCCACCTCCTGGAGAGTGCCCTTCACGAAGTGTCTGGATGTTCTAAATGGGTTTTTCTTTACCATAGAGAGGATCCTGTGATCATCCGCCACTGCTGTCTTATGTGGACATCCAGGCCTTTGTATGTTGCTGAGCTCACCAGTGTGTTCTTTCCTCAGAATGTACCAAACTGTTGATTTGGCCACTCCTATTGTTGCTGCTATGTCTCTGATGGATTTGTTTTTGAAGCCTTACAATGGCCTATTTCACTTGCATGGACAGCTCCCTAGAACACATGATGTAGGTTCACAGCAGTAAATTCCAAATGCAAATACCACAGTTGGAATCAACTCCAGACCTTTTACCTGCTTCATTGATTTAGAAATAACGAAGGAGTAGTCCACAGCTGGCCATGAAACAGCTTTTCATTCAGTTGTCCAATTACTTTTGCTCCCTTGAAAAAAAGGGGGGTGTCTAATCTTAAGAGCTGTAATTCCTAAACCATTCCTCAGATGTGGATGTACATACCCTCAAGTTAAAACCGAGAGTGTGACCTTTCACCCCATATCCATTATATAACTAGAGCTTGAATATATTTTGGTAAATACCTGAAAAAAATCCAAAACTGTGCCTGTGTCCAAATATATATGGACCGAACTGTACATATGTGTATATGGGAACATCCAGAGGGTCATGATACCTTCTTTGTATTAACAATCAGCAAAGCCTGTCATTGGACTAAAGGTGCCAAACTCTCCTGTTCTGTCTTCACAGTCCTTGTCCTCTGCTCAGCCCCCTGTCTCCAATGAGAGAATCGCTGTGCTCCCGGAGTAAAAGCCAATCTCAGAGTGATGAGATGAATATTCAGACATATCGCAATGATTTGCAGATAGCAGCTGATTACCAGCAGGTGTTCTGTACTCAACAATCCGCTGGAACCGTCCTAATTGTTCCGGCATGTTCCTGGGGTTCCGCCTACTTGGCTGTGGCTCTCCATTCTAATATCTTGCAGTGTTTAATGTGGAATTGAACTGTCTGATCTCCACAAACTGATATAGCAATATTTCATTTGTAATATTCACACCAAGCTCCCTCGTCCACCTATTTATCCATGTCTCCGTCCACCCATTTATCCATGTCTCCGTCCACCCATTTATCCATGTCTCCGTCCACCCATTCATCCAGGTCTCCGTCCACCCATTCATCCAGGTCTCCGTCCACCCATTCATCCAGGTCTCCGTCCACCCATTCATCCAGGTCTCCGTCCACCCATTCATCCAGGTCTCCGTCCACCCATTCATCCAGGTCTCCGTCCACCCATTCATCCAGGTCTCCGTCCACCCACATGTAAAAAGTGGCTGATGATATGATCTCTGTTTCATGTGGTGCTAAAATCTGGTTGGTTGCAGGCAAGGATGGGGGGTCACTCCTCCTAGTGGTGGGCGGAGAGCGCACAGCCGCGTGCCGCCAAAAAACGCTTCCAAATGCGCGGCTTTTCTCGGTTCATGGGTTCGGATTCATTCCAGTCATGTGTTCCATAGTTACTGGTTTTTGGTGTAAAGGAACAATGTGTCACTTTTCATTTCCCTGTGGGGAGCAGCCCAACCCTCGGCATTTTCATGATCTTTTTGCGTAAGTCACTAAAACAACAAGCTGCTCCCGATCCTCGGAGGATTGGTGTTTGGACAGACACTGAGTTCATTCACCGAGTCGGAAAGGATCCCTCTGCCGATTTTTATTATTTCTTGGCACCCGCCGAGATTTTCTTTATTTTTGTCGTTTCCTTTAATGTCAGAAATCTTCTCTTTGTGGGGAATTGCAGGACTTTTATTGGGGGTTTTGGCCCCATTTATGTGCAGTGATGTGAATGATCTCCATGTTCATCAGTCATGATACCTTCCAGCCTTCACATTCCACCCCCTCCCCAGATCCGATCATATACCGTGCGGGGGAGGGGCGTCCTGTTTATAGTTTCATGAAAACTCCGGGGCAACAGAAGCAACATATACAGATGTGCTGAAAAGTTTGCAGAAATGGTGAAATTTTGCCATTGATCATGGAAATCCGGCAGAATGACGGCCACAGCGAGGGATTGCAGGGAGGATGGACAGGTGCACTTCCTTTGTGCAGGGGCGGCATGCCATCACAGATCAGAATAAAGGGCCAATCACAGCGGCCCTGTACTTACATGATCGTCTGTGTCCAATGACCATTGATTACAATGTAAACACAAGCTGGTTATCAACTTTTTTTTTTTTTTCCTTACACTGATAACATGAGGAGAGGAGAGCTGATAACCGGCTTGTGTGAAAGAGACATCTACACTGAATATCACTGCAGTCCCAACCATGCGCACCATTGCCGCCCATCAGCGCGACCTCCTCAGCGGCCCACCAGTGCCGCTTCATCAGCGCCCGTCAGTGGCGCTTCATTAGCGTGCCCGTCAGTGGCGCCTCATTAGCGTGCCCGTCAGTGGCGCCTCATTAGCGTGCCCGTCAGTGGCGCCTCATTAACGCGCCCGTCAGTGGCGCCTCATTAACGCGCCCGTCATTGCGGCCTCATTAGCGCGCCCGTCATTGCGGCCTCATTAGCGCGTGCCCTTCAGTGCCGCCCTCATTAGCGCGTGCCCTTCAGTGCCGCCCTCATTAGCGCGTGCCCTTCAGTGCCGCCCTCATTAGCGCACGCCCTTCAGTGCCACCCTCATTAGCGCACGCCCTTCTTTGCCACCTCATTAGTGCTCCCATTAGCGCCTCAGCATGCGCCCTTCAGTGCTGCCTCAATGCCACCTCAGCACGTGACCTTCAGCACAGCCTCATTAGCGCGCCCCCTTCAGCGCAGTCTCATTTGCGCACCCACCAGTGCAGCCTATCAGTGCAGCCTTATCAGTGAAGGAGAAAAATGTACTTGTTTGCAAAGTTTTACAACAAACCATTAAAAGAAATCTCTATTTGTGTGAAAAAAATGTCCTATGTGTACAGTGTTATATGACCGTGCAATTGTCATTCAAAGTGCGACAGCGCTGAAAACTGAAAAATGGCTTGGGCAGGGAAGGGGGTAAAGTGTGCAGTAGGCAAGTGATATGAAGCCATTTATTATCACATAGTTGTTGTTTGTTTGGCTCCTTTTTTAAATCCAAATGATACCAGAACTTTCCTCAAATGTCCCTGATGATAAGTCGGTTCTCTATGCTGTGTAGTGTGTGGCATCAGATCCCCCCCCCCCCCCAAATGGGGATGAGAAATGCTGTGTGAACTCTGGACTTTAAATGGCTGTAAGGGCCCTTTCACACTGGGGCGGGAGCGGTAAAGCTCCACTATTTTTAGCGCCACTTTACTGTAGTTTTAAAACTGCCTACAAAGCGCCGTGCTTCCCCATTGATTTCAATGGGTAGGAGCGGTGAATACACCGCTCCAAAGATCCGGCTAGCAGGACTTTTTTTCACCGTCCTGCTACTGCACCGCTCCAGTGTGAAAGCCCTCCGGCTTGCATACTGGAGTGAAAGGGTCCAGATTTTTTCAGGCACCATTTTTAGCGCTGTAGCACCTGAAAAACGCCCCAGTGTAAAAGGGGCCTAAAGGAGAGAGGGTGCAGATAAACGGGTACAACTTTAGTAGGATGATTTGTTTCATCTCTGTGTATTATTGGAGGATAGTCACTTCACTGGGGATACTGAAGAAGGATTTACAGCTGCTTTATCTCCAGTGATGAGGATCCTGTGTCCTCGTCCTCTTCCTCCTCCCTCCTCCTGTCTGATCAATTTAGTCTTCTACCATTCTGAAGACCTCATATTGTTCCCATTTCTTACAGATGGCCCTCATCATAAACAGCCTGAACCCTGAAGACCTGTCCTACCTTGAGGAAGGGAACCGACATGTACGGAGGACGAGGAGGAACAAAGGCAGCGAAGGCTCTGAGAGTAAGTGTTGCTTGTGCGCCCCGGCTCTCTAAGGGGTGATCATGACCTAATGGGATGGATATCTTCTTATATACAGGGATAGGAACCATAGAAGGAGACTACTGAAAGGTGACCTGCAGTGATACTAGAAATGTCTGGGGGCTGGTCTGATAAATGAGCTTTGGTGATAGTAATTTCTGAGTACTGACAGTTGCTGCAGCACCTGCTTTCTTCTTCTTTCTAGTAAGCTGGTGCTGCTATTGGAATATTTTACATGGAACTTGACTGGGTCGCGTTCAGCTGTGGTACCACCAGCCAAGCACTACAAGGGGGGTACAATGTTTGCTATTCAAAGCATCAAGGCCGCGGAGGGGTGCATTCAAACTGTGGCTCAACTGCCTGTTTTTACTGAAAAATATAGACAATGTCTGAAGGTCAAATAAAATTAAAGACCGTTCAGCAATGGTGGTGGCTTTATTTCTGGTTGGCTGTGACATTACCCTAGATGGTTGTGTGGCGTGCAGAGCCAGAGCCGGGAAAGTTTAATTGGGAAGGTCGGTGGTTGTGTGATGTGCAGGCATGGGGAGGATCTTGTTTAGTTGGGAAGGTTGGTTGTGTGGTGAACAAAGCCGGGGAAAGATCTTGTTTAGTTGGGAAGGCCGTTTGTTGTGTGGTGTGCAGAGCCATAGAAGAATCTTGTTTAGTTGGGAAGGTCAGTTGTCTGGTTTGCAGAGCCGGGGAAGGATCTTGTTTAGTTGGGAAGGCCGTGGTTGTGTGGTTTGCAGAGCCGAGGAAGGATCTGGTTTAGTTGGGAAGGTCGGTGGTTGTGTGGTGTGCAGAGCCTTAGAAAAATCTTGTTTAGTTGGGAAGGTCAGTTGTGTGGTTTGCAGAGCCGGGTAAGGATCTTGTTTAGTTGGGAAGGTCGTTGTTTTGTGGTGCGCAGGGCCGGGGAAGGTTGTGGTTGTGTGGTGAACAAAGCCGGGGAAGGATCTTGTTTAGTTGGGAAGGTCGGTAGTATGGTTTGCAGAGACGCGGAAGGATCTTGTTTGGTTGGGAAGGACGGTTGTTATGTGGTGTGCAGAGCTGGGGAAGGATCATGTTTAGTCGGGAAGGTCGGTGGTTGTGTGGTGCACAGGGCCGGGGAAAGATCTTGTTTAGTTGGGAAGGTCGGTTATTGTATGGTTTTCAGAGACGTGGAAGGATCTTGTTTAGTTGGGAAGGTCGGTGGTTGTGTGGTGAACAAAGCCGGGGAAGGATCTTGTTTGGTTGGGAAGGACAGTGGTTGTGTGGTGAGCAGGGATGGGGAGGATCTTGTTTAGTTGGGAAGGTTGGTTGTTGTGTGGTGAACAAATCCGGGGAAGGATCTTGTTTAGTTGGGAAGGTCGGTGGTATGGTTTGCAGAGACGGGAAAGGATCTTGTTTGGTTGGGAAGGTCAGTTGATGTGTGGTGTGCAGAGCCCAGGAAGGATCTTGTTTGGTTGGGAAGGTCGGTTGTTGCTCGGTGTGCAGAGCTGGGGAGGGATCTTGTGCTTGTTTGGTTGGGAATGCCGGTAAATGTATGGTTTGCAAAGCCGGGAAGGATCTAGTTTAGTTGGAAAGGTCATGGTTGTGTGATTTGCAGAGCCGTGGAAGGATTTTGTTTAGTCGGGAAGGTTGGTGGTTGTGTGGTGTACAAAGCTGGGGAAGGATCTTGTTTGGTTGGGAAGGTCGGTTGTATGGTTTGCAGAGCTGTGGAAGGATCTTGTTTAGTTGGGAAGGTCGGTTGTATGGTTTGCAGAGCTTGGGAAGGATCTTGTTTAGTTGGGAAGGTCGTGATACTGTGGTGCGCAGGGCCAGGAAAGGATCTTGTTTAGGTGGAAAGGTTGTTGTATGGTGTGCAAGGGATGGTGAAGGATCATGTTTGGGAAGGTCGTCGTTGTGTGGTTTGCAGAGCAGGGGAAGGTCAGTGGTTGTGTGGTGTGCAGAGCCATGGAAGGATCTTGTTTAGTTGGGAAGGTTGGTGGTTGTGTGGTGTGCAGAGCCGGGGAGGGATCTTGTATTTGGTTGGGAAGGTCTGTTTTTGTGTGGTGTGCATAGTTGGGGAAGGTCAGTGGTTATGTGGTGTGCAGAGCCATGGAAGGATCTTGTTTAGTTGGGAAGGTTGGTGGTTGTGTGGTGTGCAGAGGGAGGGATCTTGTATTTGGTTGGTTGGTAAGGTCTGTTTTTGTGTGGTGTGCAGAGCCGGGGAAGGATCTTGTTTAGTTGGGAAGGTCGTGGTTGTGTGGTGTGCAGAGCCGGGGAAGCATCTTGTTTGGTTGGGAAGGTCGGTGGTTGTGTGGTGTGCAGAGCCGGGGAGGGATCTTGTACTTGTTTGGTTGGGAAGGCCGGTTGTTAGGCATGTACAAACCTTGGCAAGACTTCTGATGACGAGATTCTACAAGCGATCGCAGCACATGGTATTAATCTTCCCACGTGGGGAGAGAGCACTTTCTCATTACATTCGATGTGGTAGAAGCATGTTCACTTCTCTTGTTTTAGCTGTTCGAACTAATGTTTAATATGAAAATATGTTGTAGCTCCTTGAACCTCAGATTGGGGGTTTGGAAAGGCATAAGTCAATATTCATTGCTGGAAACCATGATATTATCGGCACCGAGGGGGATCTGAACGTGCCAATAGCTGACGGCTGCAAGGCGTGGAAAGTTCTGATTAAAGCTGAACTCTGGGCAACAATACACACATCAGATACATAGAAAGGAGCTCTTCTGTTCCTGTCTATCCAGTCCTGAGATTTACACCACTCTGACAAACAGCACAGTCCTGTCCGGTAAGGCAGGAGACCGGATTTTTCTTGGCTGAAGTTAAAATGGACCTCAACTCCAAAAGTGATTGGCAACATCTAGAAATGTTAATTGAGCCTTGCGTTGGTTTGCAATTAGTTTTTAGTGGCACTCTGAGGCACATTCATGTCTACACCACTTCTGTAAAGCCAAAATCAACTTTATTGTTCCAGCACAATAAGACACTCGACCCAGCTTATCTATATCGTGTGATTTGCCACCCACTGGGCCATCGTAGTTTAGGTTTAAGCTTTTGTTTGCCTTCATATGACACATGCTCACTGTAATGCAATACCGTGCACTGGCAGCTAATTCATTGGTGATATGCCATGCATGTCGGCACATTGCTTGGGCAGGTTTGAGTTCAGCGATGATTTCCAAACTGTGGCCTATGGGCCGGATGCAGCACGCTGCAAGCCTTTGCCCAGCCCGTGGGGCACTATTCCTCCCACTGATACCAATGACGGGGCACTGTTCCTCCCAGTGACGGGGCACTGTTCCTCCCAGTGACGGGGCACTGTTCCTCCCACTGACGCCAGTGAAGGGGCACTGTTCCTCCCTACGGACGCCAGTGACGGGTGACAGTTCCTCCCACTCACGCCAGTGACGGGGCACTGTTCCTCCCACTCACGCCAGTGACGGGGCACCGTTCCTCCCCAGTGATGGCGCATTTCTCCCAGTGCCCCATCATTGGGGTCAGTGGCAGAAATGGTGCCCCGTCATTCAGTGAAGGGGATCTATTCCTCCTCCTAATAACTGCATTATGTAATTGCCCTAAATGCCCTAAAATCTGATGGACCACTAACCGGCCTTTGCTTTAGGCTGCATTCACACCTCAGCGTAGTGTTTTTACCGTTTTGTCGCACGTTTGCATACAGCGTTTTGCTGCGTCATCTCTTTTTTTCATCTGCTTCCTGGGTACTGTACTTGGTTATTGTACTTCCGGTTCAGAAATTTGCTCCCTGCTCCATATCTACTATCTACTACAAAGATGAGTGATAATGAGATGGCATGTTTTGTGGCAGCATCCGCTGTTGCCACATTCTTTCTGCATGAACGAGAGAGGAGGAAGAAGACGGCGCGCAGATATTGGATCCACCCCGTAATTGCTGATCGGGAAGAGAGAGGGCAATTTTGGGTTATTTACAGTGACCTACATGACCATGAAGATACATTTTTGGACTACACCAGGATGTCCATAAAAAGGTTAGTCAAAATAGTTGGATTCATGATGTTTGACATTGTTCCTATCTTATTTTATAACGTCCACTAATAAACGCCATATTTGTTTTTTTTTTTCACAGCTTTGATGAGTTACTGGGTTTACTCAGTAGTCGGTTGCAACGAATGGACACATATTTTCGGAACAGTATACCCCCTGTGGAGCGACTAATTATCACACTGAGGTAATATTTTCATATTTCTATTACATTTTTTAACCACTTACCACCTCACGCCAATGTACTTCGGCAGAATGGCACGGCTGGGCACAAGCACATACCTGTACGTTGCTCAGTGCCCAGCCGTGGATCGGGAGTGCCCCGCCGGTGGTGCGTTCCTGACCCGGTCCTGAGCTCTGTGACCGTGGCTGCGGGACCAGCGGACCTGATCGCCGCTGGTGTCCCGCAATCGGGTCACAGAGCTGAAGAACGAGGAGAGATCCGAGTAGACAAACCTCTCCCCGTGATTCCTACTGTGGCTGTCACCGATCGGAAAGACAATCAGTGACGTCACATGCCAGGCCACGCCCACTAAAATAAAAAAAACCACATAACGTCATACATAACACCTACACTGCCCCCTAGTGGTTAACACCTTCCTGCCAGTGTCCAAAAATGTGTTAAAAATGTCTGATGTGTCTGCAAAAATGTCGCAGTTACAATAAAAATCGCTGATCGCTGCCATTACAGGGGAAAAAAAAAAAGATAAAAATGCTATAAAATTATCCCCTATAAAGGACATAAATTTTGTTTTGGAGCCACGTTGCACGACCGCGCAATTGTTGCAACGCAGTGCCGAATCACAAAAAGGGGCCTGGTCCTTTGGCTGCAAATTGGTTTGGGGCTTAACTGAGATTAATGAAGAACCTAATATGAATAATTTTTTATATGCATAAAATAAACACCAATCACACATTTTTAAAGCCAAATAAAAACTTTATTTTTTTTTATTTAAAATATTACTGAAATATAACTTTTTCTGTTCGTTTTGCACATATACAGCTCAACAAAGAAATAAAGCTAACGTAGCTCATAAACCAAAAAAATAAAAAAAATTAGAGGCAAAGGAATGTTTTGGAGGAGTTGACTCCCTCATTGGGTGTATTCACCACATTCATTGCATGGCCATATTGTGACCAGGTGGAGGTAGAGGGATTCTCATTTTGCTGCCAATTAGAAGGTGGTGGTGGTGTTGGCAGAGGAAAGTAATTTGAAGGTGGTGGTGTTGGCAGAGGAAGGTAATGAGAGGGTGGTGGTGCTGGCAGATGGGGCAGGGGGTGATTTGCATAGTGACCATAAGGTGCCGGAGGCTCTGAGGACCTATATGTGGGGGTTGGTGGAATAAAAGTCGCAATATAGCGTATGGTACCTGCCAACATGTCTGCCTGGAGTTCTGATGGTACCTTCTCCATCAGACATTCCAGACATCTTGCAGAAACCTGCACATGAGACCTGTTGCTGTTCATTTTTTCTAACATACTGGCCATAATGTCCAGCATGCAGTTGAAGTCAGGTTCAGGAGCCCTCCTTGTTGCTCTAGCAGGTACACGAGCAGAAATGGATGGTGGGGACTCCTCATCTCCCACAGGTGTCTCAGATGTAGACCGTGCTGGAGTCGACAGTTGGCTCTCCAGATCTCGGCCTGCTTGATCACTTGATGCTTGGCTTGCTTGCTGACTTTGATCACCTGATGCTTGGCTTGCTTGCTGACTAGCATCTGTGTCCAAATCATCATTTGGATTACTGTCCTCCCAGCAGTTTTCAGTCCTGAAAATAGAATTGAATTATTATAACTTTCTCTTTACATTTTGTTTAATGACATCCGTACAGATGATAGCTTACCGCCCCAAAGCCAGCAATGGCCGAAGGAATTCCATTTCTTTTGCATGCAGATAATCTCTCGGAGCACATGCCCCAGATCCACTCCTAAATTCCCTTTGCAGTCTTAGATGTTGAGTGTAGGCATCACGTATACTCTTCCACTTTATTTTGAGCAGTTTAACTGTTAAAATATATATGTTTATTTCTTTGTAGGTACCTAGCAACCAGACAATCTTTATCGAGTTTACACTATGCCTTTCGTGTTGGAAAATCCACAACAAGTTACATAGTTTGTGACACTTGCTCTGCTATTTATGACATATTAAAGGATATTGTTTTCAAAAAACCTACAGCGGAAGATTGGTCAAGGATCTCAGATGTTTTCTGGCAATGCTGCAACTTCCCCAACTGTGTTGGAGCCATCAATGGGAAACATATTCGCATCATAAAGCCCATGGGTAGCGGAAGCCAGTATTTTAATTATAAGAAATATTTTTCTTTTGTGTTAATGGCAGTGGCTGATGCTAATTATTGCTTCAGCTACATTGACATTGGATCATATGGCAGCAGCGCTGACTCTGCTATTTTTTCACATTCATCATTTGGACACCTGCTGCGTAACAATTCTCTGGACCTTCCAGAAAACAGCCCACTCCCTGGCACAAATGGCCCTCCCCTACCCAGTGTTTTTGTTGGAGATGAGGCCTTTGTTCTGAGTGAGCATCTTCTACGGCCTTACTCGGGGAACAACCTGACTGTACAGAGGAGTGTGTTTAACTATAGACTAACACGAGCATGTCGCGTTGTCGAATGTGCATTTGGCATATTGGCAAACAAATGGCGGGTACTGCACACTTCCATTGTTCTGAACATGCAAAATGCAGTCTGTGTTGTTAAAGTTGCATGTGCCTTGCATAATTTTGTTCGGTGGCAGGATGGATTTGACTTCGAGGATCCAGTACATGAGAACATGAAAAGAGCTCATTGGACCGGTGTTCGTGGAAGTAGTCAAGGGACACAGGTCAGGGATCAATTTGCCTCCTACTTCATGTCTCCAGCAGGACAGGTCCCATGGCAGCTTGAGGCAATACAATAAATTAAAAACTTTAGTTCTTTGTAAATACGACCATATACTATGCTGTACTGAATTATTAATAAAAATGCTTGATGTATTGATAAGAAGTCCCATGTTTTTTTTTTTTTTTTTTTTTTTTAGAAATATATATTTATCTTTGTGTGCAGTATCCTTACAATATCCACTAGGGGTCAGAGTGTGTCATCATGTATTTATGACATTCTGCTAATACTATACTCATACTCCCATGCATAGGCCCCTTTCACACTGAGGCATTGTTCAGACGGAGCAGTGAAGGAGCGGTGTATTCACTAGCTAGCGCACCGCTCCAGTGTGAAAGCCCTCCGGCTTTCACAATGGAGAGAAAGGAGCCTGTGTAGCACCTGAAAAAGCGACTCCTTTCACTGCACTGTGAAAGCAGGAGTGCTGGAGCGGTGCGCTAGCAGGACGGTAAAAAAAGTCCTGCTAGTAGCATCTTTGGAGCGGTGAATACCGCTCCTACCCATTGAAATTAATGGGCCAGCGTGGCTATACCACCGGCAAAGCGCCGCTGCTAGCGGCCGCTAGAACGCTGGCTAAGCGCCGCTGCAGCGGTGCTTTGTGTGCGATTTGAACCTTTTTTCGGCCGTTAGCGGGGGTTTTAACCCCCGCTAGCGGCCGCTAGAACACTGGCAAAGGGCCGCTGCATCGGTGCTTTGTGTGCGATTTTTAACCCTTTTTCGGCCGCTAGCGGGGGTTAAAACAGCCCCACTAGCGGCTTCATACCGCCAACAAAACGACGGCAAAGCGCCAACCCACCAACACCCGCACTGCCCCAGTGTGAAAGGGGCCTTATAATGTACTAATCATCCTATTATGTCCCTATTGTGGTTATGTTTGCAGGGGTTTCTCTTACCTTTCTCATCCTTCACACGGCCAGTTAGGTCTGCCCAGTTTGTAAAAACTTGGATGGCAATCTGGTTCCATGCCCTCCTCTTGCTCGCTCGCAGTTTGTAGCATGGATCTCTAGTATCATACAGACAGGGGTGCTCCTTCACCATTCTTATGAAGCTCTCCTGATCTAGGAGACATACTGTCTCATCCAGTTCTCCTTCCATATTGCTGGTCTCCATTTGAGCTAAAAATGGTGATCTGTGCACTTCCTGTGTATTATTTATGTCATTTCCTTATGTAAATTATGTAAATGATATTTTCTCTTGAGCAGATACAGCGATAAAATGCCCATAGAAACGCTCGTTGTCGCGCTAAATGCTTGAATCGAGCGTTTCCATTAGTTTCTATGGGAATAAAAACGCCCAAATCAGCCAGATTCGCGCGACAAAAAAGGGTCCGGAACTTGTTTGAGCTTCAGGCGACTTGGAGTGGAGATGTGAACCATCTCCATTGAGAATAATGGATTTTTTCCCCTCCAGCGTTTTTGTAGCTTCAGGCTTCAAGCTACAAAACGCTCAGGTGTGAATGGGGTCTTAGAAAGTTTGGATATCCCTGATGTAGAGGACAACATAGACCATTTCCTTTGGTCATCCACAATGCCTAATGTGTTTTCTGGTACAATAATTTTTATTGTAAAGAAGAGGCATAACATCTTGACAGACAATCACCCATGCAAGGGTACAGCATAAGTACCATAACAAAAAGATGCGGGTTGGAAAGGCCCAATCAAAGGACTTTTATTAGTATGAACTGTCCACTTGGCGACTTTGTGGGATAAACCAAAGGTCCATATATGGGTCACCAGAGCCTAAGGGCCATCCAAACTGGGGCCCAGGTTGCAGGTGCACTGGTGTACAGCAGAGGGTAAAGCTTGTGCCGATCACCCCCGGCACAGGTTGAGGTGAGCAATCTGTGGAGAAATACAGAAAAAAAAGAAACGAAAAAGAAATTTTTTTGAATCTAGCAACAGTGGCTGCTTGCCTACCAAAAATAGGCCCCAGGTCTGGGACATGGGGTCACCCAAAGTAGAGGAGTCCGAGGGCAGCCAAAAACAGACTCAGCATCAAAGAAAGGAAAGGAAAGGAAAAGGCAAAGGAATAGGGAACGAGATGGCCTAATGTGTTTTATCTGTAGAAGCTGTAAAACCTGGAAGATTCATTACAGCGGCCTAAAGAGTTTGTGGATTAGCAGAGCTCTGAGATCTGTGATAAATCGTATAGTTGGCCATCTCCACCTCCTGGGTATAATGCATCTTTAAGCTTTTTATCACGCAGAGGAACATAATATGACCTGGGAATGGTGTTAATGTGCACAATGGCCCTCGGATGGTAGTCTGAATTGATGTATCGTTCGTTTTTGGCATAAGGATTGAGTAAAAAATTGACAAACTGCGAGATTTAACACCTTTCAGAAAAGGCTCACTTAGGCCTGAAATGTGAGGGGAGCTCATATCAAAGTGCTCCATTTCTTTCATCATGTCTTCCATGTCTTGAAATCCAGCTTCATCTCCGAGGAAAACACCTATAAATTGGGCTTGTAAAAAGATAAAATAATCTCCACATATTGTCCTCATTTATGGTCTGGTCCCGGGGGGGTTCTACTGTGTTTTTTTTTTTTTTTCCCTGTTCCCCCTCCTTTTAGAAAAATGCATGTAAATCTGTGGCGGTTCAGAACAAAGAGAAGGTCAGGTTTAGTGTTTCATGGATCTCACAGCTTTCTTCTTACCCGGCTTTTCTCACGTGTATTTGTGGCCTATTAGGTCCCTCGGAGGACAAGACCTGGTGACTTGTTTTATGACTGCAGATTCCTAAAGCTAATCCAGAGCTTTTGTAAGGATAAAGCAATTATTGTAATGGAGTCTTTTGGTTTGTGAAATTCTGGTCTATGTCTTTGGGTAACTGTGAGTCGTCACAGTTTTTGTTTCTTCAGGTAGGTAGCAGTGTTGAAGTAGATGCATGGCAGAGACTAGGTTGAAGTAAATGCATGGTAGAGACTAGGTTGAAGTAGATGTATGGTAGAGACCTGGGTTGAAGTAGATGCATGGTGGAGACTAGGTTAAAGTAGATGCATGGTGGAGACTAGGTTGAAGTAGATGCATGGTAGAGACTAGGTTGAAGTAGATGCATGGTAGAGACTAGGTTGAAGTAGATGCATGGTAGAGACTAGGTTGAAGTAGATGCATGGTAGAGACTAGGTTGAAGTAGATGCATGGTAGAGACTGGGTTGAAGTAGATGCATGGTAGAGACCTGGGTTGAAATAGATGCATGGTAGAGACCTGGGTTGAAGTAGATGCATGGTAGAGACCTGGGTTGAAGTAGATGCATGGTAGAGACCTGGGTTGAAGTAGATGCATGGTAGAGACCTGGGTTGAAGTAGATGCATGGTAGAGACCTGGGTTGAAGTAGATGCATGGTAGAGAACCTGGGTTGAAATAGATGCATGGTAGAGAACCTGGGTTGAAGTAGATGCATGGTAGAGACCTGGGTTGAAGTAGATGTATGGTAGAGACTAGGGATGAGCTTTGTGTTCGAGTCGAACATACGTTCGACTCGAACATCGGCTGTTCGCCCGTTCGGCGAATTCCGAACGTTATGGGCCGTTCACGTCAAATTCGTGTGGCGCTCACGGCCCACAATGCACTGCGATGGCGCAGTGCATTGCTGGCTCATGATTGGCCAAGCATGCACCGTGACCCCGCATGCTTGGCCAATCACAGCGCCGGCAGGATGCCTGTGGCCAATCATAGCTCAGGCTGTGTAGTACACGCCCCACACTGTATAAGGCCACCAGCGCGGCGGCCTTGTGTAGTGTGTTGGCGTCTGTAGCAGTTAGTGGGTATTCTGTGTACCTTCAACACAGTATACACCGATCGTTATCGGCCGATTTTTTTAGTTCTTGCTCTTCTGTAGTAGTTGTTGTCTGCGTGCCCTGACCGCAGTATACACCGCTATATTCACCTATATAGCTAGCTATATTTCTCTTTTTTAATAGAGCTTGCAGTCAGTGTTAGGAGATTGTGCGTGCTCTGAACCCAGTATACACCGCTATATCCACCTATATAGCTAACTATCTTGCTCGTTTAAATAGAGCTTGCAGTCAGTGTTAGGAGATTGAGCGTGCTGTCTGCGTGCTCTGAACCCAGTATACACCGCTATATCCACCTACATAGCTCTTCTCTATTTGAGCCATCTGCCATTTGCAGGAGTTAGTGGAAGTTGTGTGTGCCTCCAGCACAATATACACTACCCAATTGCTGGTTTTCCCAACTCCCTTTAGGCCATTACCATGTCTGGAAGGCAAGCTAGGAGAGGCAGACAGGCGCGAGCCGATAAGAGGGCAAGCAGGCTCTGTGTCTAGAGACAACAGTGCTGGTCGTGAATGCGGTGCATCGTCATCATCAGCACGTGGCCATGGGACACGCTTGTCCTTCTTTTCGACAGCTGGACGTGTTGAGCTGCAACATGCCAACGACTTGGTAGAGTGGATGACCAAGCCCTCTTCATCCTCCTCATCCTCTCACCCAGGCTCAGGGTACTAGCAAAGCAGCTGCCAACGCATCGTCTTCCCTCCTCTCAATGTCATCATCAGTGACTCCTTCCCTAAACCCACCACGTCCTCCTGAGGAGTCTCCTGAACTCTTTGAGCACAGTGTTGGGTACATGCTCTAGGGGGATGCCCAGTGTTTTGTAGGCTCTGATGATGATACTCAGCTAGAGGAAGGCAGTAGCGTGAATGCAGAGAGAGGGGATGCTCAAGAAGGACAGCAATCTGGCAGTCATGTTCCACAAGCTGCAGCATACTGCCAGGTTTGCTCCAGCGATGAAGAGGGAGGGGATGATGAGGGCACTGACTCCACGTGGTTGCCTGGTAGGAGAGAGGAGGAGGAGGCACATGTTCAACGAGGCAGGATGCCCTCCGGGGGCCAGCTTAGGGGCAGCACACCGACTGAATCACACCGCAGAGCTCCGCCTGTGCAGGGCGCTGCCTCTGCGCGTTATTCTAAAAGTTCTTTGGTGTGGGCCTTTTTTGAGACGAGTGCATCAGATCGCACTGCTGCTATTTGCAACATATGCCTCAAGCGTATCTCGCGTGGCCAAAACATCAGCTGCTTGGGCACCACATGCTTGACCAGACATATGTTGACCTGCCATGCAGCTCGTTGGCAAGCGTACCTCAAAGACCCACACCAAAGAACAAAGCGGACCTCTCCTTGCTCCTCATCAGCTGGGATCTCCAACCGCACTACCCCTTTAGTCCTCTCTGAAACCTGCTCTGAGAGGAATGAAGGTGTAGAATTAGGTGTGTCACAGTGCTTCCGGGCACTCTGCTAGCAGTACACCCACGTCCGATTATAGCAGGCAAATGTCCCTGTCCCAGCTGCTGGACCGGCGAAAGAAGTTCACTCCCAGCCATCCACATGCCCAGCGGTTGAATGCTAGCTTGGCTAAATTGCTAGCACTTCAACTGCTGCCTTTTCAGTTGGTAGACTCGGCCCCCTTCCGTGAGTTTGTACAATGTGCGGTTCCTCAGTGGCAGGTCCCCAAACGCCACTTTTTCTCACGGAAGGCGATTCCGGCTCTCTACCGGCATGTGGAAGGCAATGTCCTTGCCTCGCTGGACAGGTCGGTCAGCGGTAAGGTGCATATTACCGCTGACTCATGGTCCAGCAGGCATGGACAGGGACGTTACCTGTCTTTCACAGCCCATTGGGTCACTCTTCTAGCAGCTGGGAAGGATGCAGGACAAGGTGCAGTAGTGTTGGAGGTTGTTCCGCCACCACGCCTCCAAAATGCTACTATTGGTTGTGACACACCTCTCTCCTTCACCCCCTCCTCTTCTTCTTCCTCCATGGCCTCTTCCAGTGCTCTGTCCTCAGAACCAGCGGTGCTCCGTAGGCATTCCAGGGGCTACGCAAGTACGCAGGCAAAACGATGCCATGCCGTGCTTGCGCTGGTTTGTTTGGGGGACAGGAGCCACACTGGGGCGGATGTTTTGTCAGCTCTGCAGGGGCAGGCCGAGAGGTGGTTGACGCCATGCCAGCTTAAGCCAGGAATGGTGGTTTGCGACAATGGCACCAACCTCCTCTCCGCCCTCCGACAGGGACAACTGACCCATTTGCCCTGTGTAGCTCACGTCCTTAACCTGGTGGTGCAGCAGTTCTTGGGCAGGTACCCGGGCTTACAGGATGTCCTGAAGCAGGCCAGGAAAGTCTGTGTGCATTTCCGCCGATCATTTAATGCCTGTGCTCGGCTGGCTGAGCTCCAAAAGGAGTTGAACCTGCCCAAGAACCGCCTTATGTGTGGCATGCCCACCAGGTGGAACTCAACGTTGGCCATGCTGCAGCGGCTGCACATGCAGCAGAGGGCCATCAATGAGTACCTGTGCGAATACGGCACCAGGACAGGGTCAGGGGAGTTTGGTTTTTTTCTCACCACTCCAGTGGGGCATGATCAGGGATGCATGCACTGTCCTGTCACCATTTGAGGAGGCCACAAGGATGGTGAGCAGTGACAGTGCATGCATCAGTGACACTGTACCTCTTGTCCACCTCTTGGAGCATACGCTGCGTGGAATAATGGACAGGGCACTTGAGGCAGAACAGAGGCAGGAAGAGGAGGACTTCCTTGCCTCTCAAGGCCCCCTTTATCCAGACAGTGTTCCTGCTGTGCCACCCATCACACAGGAAGAGGAGGAGGAGGAGGATGATTGTGTCAGCATGGAGGTGGAGGCTGGCACTCAGCATCAGCAGCAGCAGTCTTGTAGGGATGATTTACAGTCCCAAGAAACCCGTGGACTTGTACGTGGCTGGGAGGAGGTAGCTGCGGATCATGTTGTCCTTAGTGACCCAGAGGACTCCGGACCGAATGCTCAGCTAACCTACGCTGCATGGCCTCCCTGATCCTGCAAAGCCTGCGGAAGGATCCTCGTATTCTTCGGATCAAGGAGAGGGACCATTACTGGCTGGCCACTCTCCTTGATCCACGGTACAAGGGTAAGGTTGCCGACCTTATCTTGCCATCGCAGAGGGAGCAGAGGATAAGACATCTCCGGGAGGCTTTGCAGAAAGGTCTGTGCAACGTGTTTCCAGAGACTGGGAGGTTACAAACTCCTGGTTCTGGACAACGTGTTGCTGAGGCATCGGTCAGAAGGAGCGGTGGAGAAGGTGGCCGTCTGACCGATGCTTTCAGGCAATTTTTTAGTCCGCAGCCCCAAGGTATGATCGGTTCCAGCAACCATCGCCAGCGTCTGATTTACATGGTGCAGGAATACCTAGGGGCAAGGTCAGACTTGGACACCTTTCCCACCGAAAATCCTCTGGCTTACTGGGTCTTGAGGATGGATCACTGGCCAGAGCTTGCACAGTATGCAATTGAGCTACTGGCCTGTCCTGCATCCAGCGTTCTTTCGGAACGCACCTTCAGTGCTGCTGGTGGCTTTGTTACCGATCACAGGGTGCGCCTGTCCACCGAATCAGTTGATCGACTGACCTTCATCAAGATGAATCAGTCTTGGATCACCCACAGCTACCAAGCACCTGAAGCTGATGTAACAGAATAATTTTTTTTGAAATATCACATCCCTTCAAGACTGCCTATGCTGATGCTGAGTGATTGTCCTGTTATGTTGATTGTCTATCCTCTTCCTCCTCCGCTGATATGTTGGAAGAACATTTTTGGTTCTGGGTGATGCCACCAGCCCAATATTTCTGCCCCTGTTTAACAGGGGCGTTTAATTACAATTTTTGATGCAATGCTTTGCGGAAGGGCTAATTCCTGCACTAAAACTAGAGTATATGGGAGAGGTTGCAGTGTCGTGGCACCAGCACCAGTGCCTTAGGCCCAATTTTTCTGCCCCTGTTTAACAGGGACATGTAATTACAATTCTTGATATAATATTTCACAGGAGGGCCTGTTCCTGTGCCCACCCAGAGTAACTGTGAGGACTTATAGTGTTGTGGCACCAGCACCACAACCACCAAAGGTAAATTTTTCTACCACTGTTCAACAATGGTATGTAATTACAATTCTTGATATAATCGTTCACAGCAGGGCGCTCCAGCGCCCACCAAGAGTCACTTTGAGGGCTTACAATGTTGTGGCAAAACCAACACCTTGTTCCGCCATTTCTGCAGAGCATATAGGGCAGGCCCCTACTTTCAAACATCCAACTTACAAACGGAAGGAGACAACAGCAAGTGAGATGAAAAATGACGGACGGCAAAACTAATTATACAGGGGTGATAACCCTTCCCTATGTTTTCCAAAAAGCTTAAAAATAGTTTTTTTTGACTGGAGCTACACTTTAAAAATTTACCAGTTGAAAATTACAAACAGATTCAACTTAACACAACAAATCTACACAGTCCCTGTCTTGTTTGCACCGCCTGTATACTGCTGTTCTGAGTATAAAGGGCCTGGGGGCCACACGTATTTCCTTTTTTTAATATGGGTACGGGGTTCCCCTTAATATCCGTACAAGAACCAAAGGGGCTGGTAATGGGCAGGGAGGGCTACCCATGCCATTTTTCTCAATGATTTTCAACCATATTGCAGGAACCAGATATAACATTAAAACCGCAAGCAGTTTTAAATGACGTTATTTCCGTTAAATGTCATTTTGTGCAGGGACTGTTCTAAACACGGGAAACACGTGGCACGTCACAGGCATACTATAGACACCCCCAGGCACGATATTTAAAGGAATATTTCACTTTTTTTTCACTTTAATCGTCATTAAAATCAGTGCTCCCGCCAAAACGGGATTGCATTGACCCATGTCCCCTGGGGCAGAAGCCATGTCCCCAAACCCTTTTTAGGACAGTATCTTGCATATTAGCCGTTAAAATTAGCAGTTTTAATTTTGATCGTTCGAGTCCCATAGACTTCAATGAGGTTCTAACATTCGTACGAATTTGGGGTCCGTTCTAAAATTCTGGTGCGAGCTGAACCGGGGGGTGTTCGGCTCATCCCTAGTAGAGACTAGGTTGGCGCAACTGGAGACGCCCCAATCTACTATGGAATGGAGTGATCCAAACTTTGAACACAGTGTTTGTTGCTTTCTGGGAAATGATCCGAATACATCCATGTTGGGTTAGCCGGCATAGACAAGCATACCATAGTTGCCTCCTCACAGACGTCTTGCTACAAAATAGTCTTCTTCATCTCCTCGTACCAGGACTGGACAAATCCCAGGAACCAAGTAGCCACTGCTCCTTCAAAATGTCTGCTAGAACCTCTAGCAGTTATCAGTGGAGTTGCTGGCCTCTTTCTTGGACAGGTTGTCTCCTGAATTCCATATTAAAGTGGCTGTAAACCTCAAACATGAAATATGAACAAAGCATATCCATCCATAGTGTGTACTTGTCTCAATCCAGAGCACGAAGTATAATTTCTGTCTACTGCCATCTTCCTCTGCCATCTGCATGAGTCACTCATGTCAAAAAACTTCTGAAAAATGGTGACGGGGAGGGAGCTTCAGCACACAGCCTGTGATTGACAGCCCCAGCTATTTTGGCTTAGAGGGTAGATGTTTCTACTAGAAGGGAGGTATTGGTAGTGGAGGTGAAAGTGAAATTTATTACTCCTGACTGCTGCACTGTGTATTATGTAAACGCTTAACTGTGCATTACTACTGACCCCTGCACTCTGGGTTTAATGCTACTGACATTAAAACTCTGATTTACTTATTTCTGACCCTTGTTGTGCCTGCACCTTGCATTACATACCGCTGACCTCTGCGTTACATACTCCTGATCCCTGCCTTCTGTGTTACTTATTCCTGACCTCTGAACCCTACCTTACATATTGCTAATCTCTGCACTCCGCATTACTTACGCCTGACCCATGAACTGTACATTGCATTCTGAATTCTACAGTATATACTCCTGACCCCTGAACTCTGTTGCATACCTCTTTGAAAACGGCATTACATACTCCTGAACCCTGTGTTGCATACTACTATCCTCTGCATCACTTACTCCTGACCCTTGAACTTACATTGCATACTACTGATCATTGCATCACTTGCGCTTGTCCCTTGAACTCTTTGTTACATATCCTTCTGAACTCTACATTGTATGCTCCTAACCCCTCAACTCTGTTACATACCCTTCTGAACTCTACGTTGCGTTCGCCTGAACTCTACATTACATACTACTGACCCCTAAACCCTGTGTTACATACTACTAACCCCTGAACCCTGTGTTACATAATACTGTCCCCTTAACTCAGTTACATATGTCTGACCCCTTAACTCTACGTTACATACCCCTCTGAATTTACATACTCCTGACCCCTGAACTCTGTTACATACCCATCTGATTTTACATTGCATGCTCCCGACCCCTGAACTCTACATTACATAACCCTCTGAATTTACATACTTTTGACCCCTGAACTCTACTCTACATTACATAATCCTGACCCCTGAACTCTGTTGCATACCCCTCTGAATTTACATTACATACTCCTGACCCCTGAATTCTACGTTACATACCCCTCTGAATTTACATTACATACTCCTGAACGCTCCGTTACAAACCCCTCTGAACTCTGCATTACATACTCCTGACCCCTGAACTCTGTATTGCCTACCCCTCTGAATGCTACATTGCATACTCCTGACCGCTGCGTTACATAACCCTGAACTCTTGATTTTATAACGAGATTATAAAGCATGTTGTCAGCTGTTGGTGTTCATATTGAAAAAACTTTATTAGTAATTCTGTGGCAGCTGCTTGGCTCTTGCATTAGTTAAAGCAGTTGTAAACCACTGGAAATAATTTTTTGTACCTGCAAGGTAATGTCATAATGTGCTAGTATGCATCGAATATTAGCACATTATGTTAGACTTGCCTTAAAACGAAGCTCTTCCAGCACCGAGGTGTCAGAGCTGCAGGCGCTCTCATCTTCACCTGTCTTGCTTCCGGGTTGGTGACTGGCCGGAGCCGCGATTATGTCACTCCCGTGCATGCACAAGGGTTCCTTTAAAGTGCATGCGCCAGTAAGGTCACTGGCTGGATTTATAGTGAATACCGTATTTATCGGTGTATAACAGAGGGAAAACAGTGCGTGTGCGCTATACGCCAATATTCCTTTTTTTTTTTTTTTTTTTACCAATGAGGTCATTGGGGTGGTTCGCCCCCCGGGTGCCACACATTGGGGGGGGGGGGGGGTGTCATGCTGGGCTGGCCCTGGGACAGCCCTGCCGGCATACTCTACAGATTTAAAAAAAAAAAATGTGTAAAAAAGTGTCAGTTCCATCTCTCCTTTTGTATACCGTGTAATTGTAAACCGAAGCCTGCAAATACCTCATTAGAGCCGTTCTTTCCGACCGCTCTCCTCCTCCCGCTCCTCCTTCTCCTCCAAGTTGAGCTTTAGATTGGAGAAGTGCAGTCACGTGACCATCCATAAAACATCAGAGGAGAACAGTCATGTGACCATCTATAAAACATCAAAGGAGAGCAGTCGTGTGACCATCTATAAAACATCAAAGGAGAGCAGTCATGTGACCATCCTGAAAACATCAGAGGAGAGCAGTCACGTGACCATCCATAAAACATCAAAGGAGAGCAGTCACGTGACCATCCAGAAAACATCAGAGGAGAGCAGTCACGTGACCATCCATAAAACATCAGAGGAGAGCGGTCACATGACCAACATGAAAGGAGAGCAGTCATGTGACCATCCATAAAACATCAGAGGAGAGAGGTCACGTGACTGGCTGTAAAGGATGGAGCTAATGAGGTATTTGCAGGCTTTGGTTTACAGTGACAGTGTAGGAAGAATCTATCAGACGGGACTGGCAGTGATTTTTTTTTTTTTTTTTTTTTTTTACTTTACAGTACACTGGCAGTGCTGTCCCAGGATTCTGGGGGTATCCTGGGAGTGCAGGGGGGCTGTGCAATGTAAAGGGGGGGCTCTGCAATGTAGAGGGGGGGTCTATGGAATGTAAAGAGGGCTGTGTAATGTGCAGGGGGGCTGCAGAAAGTTTTTCTTTTTCTTTCCTGAAACTTCCCTCTTAAAATTGGGGTGCGTGTTATAAGCCAATAAATACGGTATCTCCTAAACGGTGCATGTTTAGGAAATATTTACACTTCCTATAGGCAAGTCTAGAATGGGGCTCACCGGTAGGCAAGCCTGGAATGGGGCTCACCGGTAGGCAAGCCTGGAATGGGGCTCACCGGTAGGCAAGCCTGGAATGGGGCTCACCGGTAGGCAAGCCTGGAATGGGGCTCACCGGTAGGCAAGCCTGGAATGGGGCTCACCGGTAGGCAAGCCTGGAATGGGGCTTACCCGTAGGCAAGCCTGGAATGGGGCTCACCCGTAGGCAAGCCTGGAATGGGGCTCACCTGTAGGTAAAAGCAAGAGATGGACCTTTACTTCCACTTTAATGCACAGTGTTGGCGTTTTGTATTTGTGAAGCTCGGTGTTCAGGCTCTCTCCTCTCCTAATGTCCGCAGCAATTTTGCATTGATAGTCAAATTAATTTTTTCCTTGTCGGGAGAAGCGACAGCTAAACACTAATAAGTAGCAATAAACACAGGCTTGTCATGCTCTTCTAGTCACCCGCCATTCGGCCTCTGAAGCTAATTGGTTCCATCCACTTTAAACGCGCTTTGCCAAATATTCGTCGTTTTTTTTCTCCGTTCTGTTTACTGATCTAAACACCGGAATATTTTAGTGCGCTCGGCGCGGCGGGCGGTTCTCCGGAATGTTTTGTCTGCCAGAGTTGCGTACATTCTAGACAGACGGGTGTAAATCATCGAATTTGTTTCCGGGGAAATACTGATTAACCCACCAGAGAATCGGGGGTGGGGGGGGGTTTGTTTTGAATCTGTGAGAAATAAATATTGCGTGTCATAATGAGCGGGCGAATTCCAGCCTCATGTATAATCCTGTAGGACGCCCCCCCACAGTGAAGGGATTTCGTGTGGAGAATGTTGTGGTAATTAATCACACCGATTGGATTATGTGATGTGGGGAAGGTATGCCGCTACGGCAAAAGAAAACTTTGCTGATTGCGGGTCTTGTGTTAATGAATCCGGAATCCATTGTGATTGGAGCGCGGGGCAGGCTTGTTGTTTCTAGAAAATGTTGCCTCACCAGAGCTCTCGGGGGGGCGATAAAAGAAAAAAAAAACAAATCGCAAAGCAGAGAAAATACCGAACGTTTCCTTCTACAGCCAACATCCGTCTAGGAGCGAGGGAAGAACCCGGCTCACGGGCGATTCACTATGTAAGACGAAATTACAAAATAAAAAACGTATTTTTTTGTGTTCTGTATGCAGCAAATTCCTGTAATTTTCCACGGCCTCCAATTTATTGTTTTACAAGCATTATACAACGAAATGGTTCGCTTGGCGCTTAACTCCCCTTGTAGGGGGGCCAGCCCTCACAGCCAGAGTTTAATGTTCATTAAGATCTAGGGGGGGTAGAGGGATAAAGTGTACTCGTATATTTTGGCTAAAATAAAGTTCAGTATTTGTTCTTATCGGTGTCCAGCAGGGGGTACTCCGCCATCATTCTGGCCTTTCAGTAGACACATTATTCGGGTTACTTCCAACAAGGAAGTTCCCTCAGGACCCCCATCATGCCATTAGGGATACTATACAGCAGGGGTGGGCAAATGGTGACCCTCCGGTTGTTGTAGAAATACATGTCCCATGAGCAGGGCTTGACAAATTTGCTTTAAATTTAGGAGCCAACTAAAAAAGTTAGGAGCCAGGTGCGCAGAATTGCAGAACACCTCCCGATCCAGCGAGGAGACCTCCCGATCCAGCAAGGAGACATCCCCCATATGTTCGGCAAAGAGACATTTCAATCCAGCAGAGACCTCCCCCATATGTTCGGCAAAGAGACCTTTGAATCCAGCAGAGACATCCCCCATATGTTCGGCAAAGATATATTTCAATCCAGCAGAGACCTCCCCCATATTTTCAGCAAAGAGACAGCCCAAAAACCTCAGCTCACAGCTATAAGAATTGTGCAGTATTGATGTAGCACCTACATTCAATGAGCAGGCCGTTCCAAGAAAGCTCCTAAGCTCTGATCCCAGCTCAGTGACGTAAGATGCGGCCCTCTCCCTTAGTTTGATTGAACCGCGCTCTACCACAGGTCATGTGACCACAACACCTCACCCACCAGCTTCCAACGGCCAAACAAAGGAAGCTGTAGCAAAGCAGGGAGCTTGGGGGGCCCGGATAGAGCGCACAGCACTTGGGATCAGGATGGCAGGCGTGAAACAGTAAATTGGCTGACAAAAGCCCAGGCGCCAGGACGCAATTTCTAGTTGCAATGGCAACCTGGTGCCTGGGATTTGTTGAGCCCACCAGACAAGATTGAGCGCCCACCACATAAGTTGTGGGTTGGCAGTGCTTCCCTAGACTGTAGGATTCCGAGCAGCCCAGTACCTTCTGGTTCTACAATTTTCTAAAGCTCCTTCATGGGCACCTTCTGAAGAGTGAATACAATGTGCCTGGCCTCCAGACTGTTTTACCTCTTCATGACTAGGTCTTTTTTTGTTATTTAGCACTGTGCTACTTTAACTGGTAAATGCACGGTCATGCAACACTGTACCCAAATGAACTTGGCAGCACCCCCACTCAGCAGTGACTAAAGAGCTCAGTTTCCCCTGCACCCATTCCCAGAAGTGACTAGGCACCCCATCCCAGCAGTGACTCAACAGTTTGGCTCCCCCTGCACCCCATACACAGCAGTTACTCGGCAACTAAGCCTCCCCTGCACCCCATACCCAATAGTGACTCAGAAGCCCAGCTCCTGCACCCCATCCCCAGCAGTGATTCGGCAGCTCAGTTCCCCCTGCACCCCATCCCCAGCAGTGATTCGGCAGCTCAGCTCCCTCTGCACCCCATCCCCAGCAGTGATTTGGCAGATCAGCTCCCCCTGCACCCCATCCCCTGCAGTGACTCAGCAGCTCAGCTCCCCCTGCACCCGATCCTCAGCAATGATTTGGCAGCTCAGCTCCCCCTGCACCCCATCCCCAGCAGTGACTCGGAAGCTCCCCCTGCACCCCATCCCCAGCAGTGACTCGGAAGCTCCCCCTGCACCCCATCCCCAGCAGTGACTCGGAAGCTCCCCCTGCACTCCATCCCCAGCAGTGACTCAGAAGCTCCCCCTGCACCCCATCTCCAGCAGTGACTCTGCAGCTCAGCTCCCCCTGCACCCCATCCCCTGCAGTGACTCGGCAGCTCAGCTCCCCCTGCACCCCATCCCCTGCAGTGACTCGGCAGCTCAGCTCCCCCTGCACCCCATCCTCAGCAGTGATTTGGCAGCTCAGCTCCCCCTGCACCCCATCCCCAGCAGTGACTCGGAAGCTCCCCCTGCACCCCATCCCCAGCAGTGACTCGGAAGCTCCCCCTGCACCCCATCCCCAGCAGTGACTCGGAAGCTCCCCCTGCACCCCATCCCCAGCAGTGACTCGGAAGCTCCCCCTGCACCCCATCCCGAGCAGTGACTCCGTAGCTCAGCTCCCTTGCACCCCACCCCCAGCAGTGACTCCTCGGCTCCCCCTGCACCCCATCTCCAGCAGTGACTCGGAAGCTCCCCCTGCACCCCATCTCCAGCAGTGACTCCTCGGCTCCCCCTGCACCCCATCTCCAGCAGTGACTCGGAAGCTCCCCCTGCACCCCATCTCCAGCAGTGATTTGGCAGCTCAGCTCCCCCTGCATCCCATCCCCAGCAGTGACTCGGAAGCTCCCCCTGCACCCCATCCCCAGCAGTGACTTGGAAGCTCCCCCTGCACCCCATCTCCAGCAGTGACTTGGCAGCTCAGCTCCCCCTGCACCCCATCCCCAGCAGTGATTCGGAAGCTCCCCCTGCCCCCCATCTCCAGCAGTGACTCAGCAGCTCAGCTCCCCCTGCCCCCCATCTCCAGCAGTGACTCAGCAGCTCAGCTCCCCCTGCCCCCCATCTCCAGCAGTGACTCAGCAGCTCAGCTCCCCCTGCCCCCCATCTCCAGCAGTGACTCGGCAGCTCAGCTCCCCCTGCCCCCCATCTCCAGCAGTGACTTGGCAACTCAGCTCCCCCTGCACCCCATCCCAAAAGAGACAGCCTTCTAGTTTTATAATGTAAAAACAGATCAGGAGCTGTGAGACAGAGCTGAGTCACTGTTGAGATAGGAGGAAACAGAGCAAGCTGCTGAGCTGTATTGATGACTTTCTTGGATGAAGTACACCAGACGGCCTGCAGAGGTCAGAGCTGGTAATAAGACGACACTCTCTTATCTTTCCCATACCTCCCTGTGCAGAGACAATGACACTTTGTCCCTTTTACTGCTTGTTAAAGATCTGTAAATACTTCCGATGGTCCTCATCCTGGTGACAGGTTCACTTTAAGGAACTGCACAAACTGGAACCCCACGGCATTTGGGGGGGGGGTGTTCAGTGGACCCCCACACTCTTTCCTCCATTGTGTCCTGTGCTGGACAGGCTGAGGACATCTCTTGGCTCTCCCTGCAGCACCATCTGCTGGCGGGAGGTTCTCCTTTAAGGATGACGTCTCCTCATCACTTGTGTCATTTCTGAGGATTAGTAGAAAATAAACATTTTTCTGAAGATGAACATTCAATGCATTGCGAGCCAAATAACGAGTCTTTTGTTCTTGTTTTCTCTCTCGGTTCTATTAGAAACATGTCTGCTGTGTTCTCCTCTGGCAGGCATGAACACAACGCTTTGATCCCGTCTCTTCTCTTCCAGATTCTGCTTCATCTTCTAAGAACAAAACCTTTCTGTGACTTATTTCTGTCTCTTTGCAGATCCAAGTGCAGCCAGAAACAAGAAAAAAGGTGAGTGGATCAATGTCACGTTTATTCACTTCTATAATTTGATATGAAATGTTTAGATGGAAAGTTGTGTTCAGTAAAAGGGACACAGTCGCGAGTGGGGAAGGTTCAAAAATGCCAGGCGGTGGTCTGTAGCAAACTCCACCGATTCTATTGCACAGTTCCAGATGTGCCGAATATAAGGTCCAACCCCCCCCCCCCCGCTCGCTGGCTTATGTGGTTCCCCCCGCTGACTCCTATGTCAGGATTGTGTCCTGCAATGAGCAGGGGTCAGCGGGAGGAACTACAGGTGACCGGGGGGGGGGGGGGGCCTGCTAATAGTGGAGTTTGAGGATTTACCACAGATTGGGGTTGTTGTGTTTTTTTTTTTTTTATCATTTTCCAACACCCCTGGTAAGGCCACTGTAACCCAGTTGGGACCATTTGCAGCAGGAATAATAATAAACGGTCATCTTCTAGAGCAGTGGTTATCAACTTATGAGCTAAAGGAGCCTCAAATGGGGCCCCGGACATCAACAAAGGGCCACACATAATGTTGAATATACACTCACAGGCTACTTTATTAGGTCCACCTTGCTAGTAGCGGGTTAGACCCCCTTGCTAGTCTTCTAGCTAGGGGGACCTAACAGGGGGTCCAACCTGCTACTAGCAAGGGGGACCCAATAAAGGGGGTCCGACCCGCAACTAGCAAGGTGGACCTAATAAAGGGGATCCAACCTGCAACTAGCAAGGTGGACCTAATAAAGGGGGTCCAACCTGCAACTAACATGGTGGACCTAATAAAGGGTGTCCAACCCGCTACTAGCAAGGAGGACCTAATAAAGGGGGTCCAACCCGCAACTAGCATGTGGACCTAACAAAGGGGGATCCAACCCGCTACTAGCAAGGAGGACCTAATAAAGGGGATCCAACCTGCTACTAGCAAGGCGGTCCTAATAAAGGGGATCCAACCCGCAACTAGAATGGTGGACCTAAGGGGGATCCAACCCTCTACTAGCAAGGAGGATCTAATAAAGCGGGTCCAACCTACTACTAGCAAGGTAGACCTAATAAAAGGGGATCCAACCCGCAACTAGCATGGTGGACCTAATAAAGGGGGATCCAACCCGCTACTAGCGAGGAGGACCTAATAAAGGGATCCAACCCGCTACTAGCATGGTGGACCTAACAAAGGGGTATCCAACCCGCTACTAGCAGGGTGGTCTTAATAAAGTGGCCAGTGAGTGTATGTGAAATATTTTGAGCACGTTGGAACATAATTTATTTTGTGATTTATCATATTGGTTAGCTTCAAAATTGATATATAGAATATCTGTTGGATTAGTTTGCACAGAATTGAAAGGTGGCACAACATATGACATTTTTTTTATGATGGGGGCCCTTTAAAGTCAATTTTTTTTTTTTTTTAACTGGGCTTTAAAGGCCAAGTTCACCTTTTGGAACATATCTCATTACACCCGTGTCTGGGAGGTAACGTGTTAATGCCTCAAGGCAGAGCAGTTTCCCAATCATGTGACTGCTCTGATTGGCTCTCACGGTGGTCACGTGATTGGGAGCTCATCTCTCTGGCTTCTAATCAGAAGCCGTGGCAAAGAGCTCTTGAAGACCGCTCTGTCAGCTAAATGTCAGAGCTCCATAGATGCATGTACAGTGAAAGGAAAAAGTATTTGATCAGCTGCTGATTTTGTACGTTTGCCCACTGACAAAGAAGCGATCAGTCTATAATTTTAGTGGTCGGTTAATTCTAACAGTGAGAGACAGAATAACAACAAAAATATCCAAAAGAAACACATTTCAAAAAAGTTATTAACTGATTTGCATTTTAATGAGTGAAATAAGTATTTGATCTCCTATCAATCAGCAAGATTTCTGGCTCCCAGGTGTCTTCTATACAGGTAACAAGCTATTAGGAGCACTCTCAAAGGGAGTGCTCCTAATCTCAGCTTGTTACCTGTATAAAACACCTGTCCACAGAAGCAATCAATCAGATTCCAATCTCTCCACCATGGCCAAGACCAAAGAGCTGTCCAAGGATGTTGGGGACAAGATTGTAGACCTACACAAGGCTGGAATGGGCTACAAGACCATCGCCAAGCAACTTGGTGAGAGGGCGACACCAGTTGGTGTGATTATTCACAAATGGAAGAAACACAAAATAACGGTCGATCTCCCTCGGTCTGGGGGCTTCATACAAGATCTCACCTCATAGAGTTTCAATGATCATGAGAACGGTGAGGAATCGGCCCAGAACTACACAGGGAAATCTTGTCAATGATCTCAGCTGGGACCATAGTCACCAAGAAAACAATTGGTAACACACTACACCATGAAGGACTGAAATCCTGCAGCCCCCTGCAAGGGCCCCCTGCTCAGGAAGTCACATGTATAGATTACTAATGAACATCTGAATGATTCAGAGGAGAACTGGGGGAAAGTGTTGTGGTCAGATGAGACCAAAATCAAGCTCTTTGGCATCAACTCAACTTACCGTGTTTGGAGGAGAAATTCTGCCTATGACCCCAAGAACACCAAACATTGTGGAAACATTATGCTTTGGGTATGTTTTTCTGCTAAGGGGACAGGACAACTTCACTGCATCAAAGGGACGATGGACGGGGCCATGTACCATCAAATCTTGGGTGAGAACCTCCTTCCCTCAGCCAGGGCATTGAAAATGGGTCGTGGATGGGTCTTCCAGCTTGACAATGACCCAAAACACACGGCCAAGGCAACAAAGGAGTGGCTCAAGAAGAAACACATTAAGGTCCTAGAGTGACCCAACCAGTCTCCAGACCTTAATTCCACAGAAAATATGTGGAGGGAGCTGAAGGTTCGAGTTGCCAAACACCAGCCTGGAAAGCTTAATGACTTGGAGAGGATCTGCAAAAAGGACAAAATCCCTCCTGAGATGTGTGCAAACCTGGTGACCAACTCCAAGATACCTATGACCTCTGGGACTGCCAACAAGGGTTTCTCCACCAACTACTAAGTTGTGTTTTACGAAGAGGTCAAATACTTATTTCACTCATTAAAATGCAAATCACTATTTTTGTTGTTACTCCCTGTTATAATAAACCGACCATTAAAATTATAGACTGATCAGGGGCGGACTGACAACTCATGGGGCCCCCAGGCAATAGAAGCTCATGGGGCCCCCTTGAGCGCCACACTCAAGCCACACATGCACAGGGAGACACGGGGGGAGGAGAAAGCACACAGGGGGAAACTGGAGGGAGAACGCACACACGCACACAGGGGGATACACGCGCGCGCGCACACACACACATACAGGGACACACGCACACAGGGGGATACTCACACGGGGGGACACAAACACACGGGGACACACACTGACACAGGGGGGCACTCTCTCACACACACACACAGGGGGAGACACACACAGACAGGGGGACACACACAGACAGGGGGGACACACACACACACAGACAGGGGGGGACACACACACACAGACAGGGGGGGACACACACACACACAGACAGGGGGAGACACACACACACAGACAGGGACACACACACACACACACACACACACACACACACAGGCAGGGGGACACACAGACAGGGGGACACACACAGACAGGGGGACACACACAGACAGGGGGGGACACACACACACACAGACAGGGGGGGACACACACACACACACAGACAGGGGGGGACACACACACACACAGACAGGGGGGGACACACACACACACAGACAGGGGGGGACACACACACACAGACAGGGGGGGCACACACACACAGACAGGGGACACACACACACACACACAGACGGGGGGGGACACACACACACACACACAGACAGGGGGGGGACACACACACACACACACAGACAGGGGGGGACACACACACACACACACAGACAGGGGGGACACACACACACACAGACAGGGAGACACACACACACACACAGACAGGGACACACACACAGACAGGGACACAGACAGGGGGACACACACACACACACACAGACAGGGAGACACACACACAGACAGGGACACACACACACACAGACAGGGACACACACACACACACACACACAGACAGGGGGGGACACACACACAGACAGGGGGGGACACACACATACACACACACACAGACAGGGACACACACACACAGGGGGACACACACACACAGACAGGGGGGGGACACACACACAGACAGGGGGGGGGAACACACACACACACACAGACAGGGACACACACACACACAGGGGGACACACACACACAGACAGAGGGGGACACACACACACACACACACACACACAGACAGGGGGGGACACACACACACACACACAGACAGGGGGACACACACACACAGACAGGGGGACACACACAAACACACACACAGACAGGGGGACACACACACACACAGACAGGGGGACACACACACACACAGACAGGGAGACACACACAGACAGGGACACACACACACACACAGACAGGGACACACACACACGGGGACACACACACATAGACAGGGGGGGACACACACAGACAGGGGGACACACACACAGACAGGAGGACACACACACAGACAGGGGGACACACACACAGACAGGGGGACACACACACAGACAGGGGGACACACAGACAGGGGGACACACACACAGACAGGGGGACACACACACACACAGGGGGACACCACACACACAGACAGGGACACACACACACACACACAGACAGGGGGGACACACAGACAGGGGACACACACACAGACAGGGAGACACACACACACACACACACAGACAGGGAGACACACACACACACACACAGACAGGGAGACACACACACACACACAGACAGGGACACACACACACAGACAGGGACACACACACACGGGGACACACACACACACATAGGGGGGGGACACACACAGACAGGGGGACACACACACAGACAGGAGGACACACACACAGACAGGGGGACACACACACAGACAGGGGACACACACACAGACAGGGGACACACACACAGACAGGGGGACACACACACACACACAGGGGGACACCACACACACAGACAGGGACACACACACACACAGACAGGGGGGACACACAGACAGGGGACACACACACAGACAGGGAGACACACACACACACACACAGACAGGGAGACACACACACACACACAGACAGGGAGACACACACACACACACAGACAGGGAGACACACACACACACACAGACAGGGAGACACACACACACAGACAGGGAGACACACACACACACACAGACAGGGAGACACACACACACAGACAGGGACACACACACACACACACACACACAGACAGGGGGACACACACACAGACAGGGGGACACACACACAGACAGGGGGACACACACACACACACAGACAGGGGGACACACACACACACAGACAGGGGGACACACACACACACAGACAGGGGACACACACACACAGACAGGGGGACACACACACACACACAGACAGGGGGACACACACACACACAGACAGGGGGACACACACACAGACAGGGGGACACACACACAGACAGGGGGACACACACACAGACAGGGGGACACACACACACACACACACAGACAGGGGGACACACACACACAGACAGGGGGACACACACACACAGACAGGGGGACACACACACACACACAGGGGGACACACACACACACACACAGACAGGGGGACACACACACACACAGACAGGGGGACACACACACAGACAGGGGGACACACACACACACACACAGACAGGGGGACACACACACACACACACACGACAGGGGGACACACACACACACAAGACAGGGGGACACACACACACACACAGACAGGGGGACACACACACACACACAGACAGGGGGGACACACACACACACACACACACAGACAGGGGGACACACACACACACACAGACAGGGGGACACACACACACACACAGACAGGGGGACACACACACACACACAGACAGGGGGACACACACACACACACACAGACAGGGGGACACACACACACACACACAGACAGGGGGACACACACACACACACACAGACAGGGGGACACACACAGACAGACAGGGGGACACACACAGACAGGGGGACACACACACACAGACAGGGGGACACACAGACAGGGGGAGAAGCACACACACAGACAGGGGGACACACACACACACACACAGACAGGGACACACACACACACACACACAGACAGGGGACACACAGACAGGGGGACACACACACACACACAGACAGGGGGGACACACACACACACACACACACACACACACACAGACAGGGGGACACACACACACACACACACACACACCACAGACAGGGGGACACACACACACACACAGACAGGGGGACACACAGACAGGGGGACACACACACACACAGACAGGGGGACACACACACACACACAGACAGGGGGACACACACACAGACAGGGGGACACACACACACAGACAGGGGGACACACACACACACAGACAGGGGGACACACACACACACAGACAGGGACACACACACAGGGGGACACACACACAGACAGGGACACACACACACACACACACACACAGACAGGGGGACACACACACACACAGACAGGGGGGCACACACATAGGGGGAGACGCACACACACATAGGGGGAGAAGCACACACACAGATAGGGGGGCACACACACAGACAGGGGGACACACACACAGACAGGGGGACACACACACACACAGACAAGGGGACACACACACACACACACAGACAGGGACACACACACACACACACACAGACAGGGGGACACACACAGACAGGGACACACACACACACACAGGGGGACACACACACAGACAGGGGGGACACACACACACAGACAGGGGGACACACACACACAGACAGGGGGACACACACACACAGACAGGGGGACACACACACACAGACAGGGGGACACACACACACACACACAGACAGGGGACACACACACACACAGACAGGGGGACACACACACACAGACGGGGACACACACACACAGACAGAGACGCACACACACATAGGGGGAGAAGCACACACACAGACAGGGGGACACACACACAGACAGGGGACACACACACAGACAGACAGGGGGACACACACACACACACAGACAGGGGGAAACACACACACAGACAGGGGGACACACACACACACACACAGACAGGGACACACAGACAGGGGAGACGCACACACACACACACAGACAGGGGGAGACGCACACACACACACACAGACAGGGGGAGACGCACACACACACACACACACAGGGGGAGAAGCACACACACAGATAGGGGGACACACACACAGACAGGGAGACACACACACACAGACAGGGGAACACACACACACACACAGACAGGGACACACACACACACAGACAGGGGGACACACACACACACACACAGACAGGGACACACACACACAGACAGGGGGACACACACACACACACACAGACAGGGGGACACACAGACAGGGGGAGACGCACACACACATAGGGGGAGAAGCACATACACAGATAGGGGGACACACACACAGACAGGGGGACACACACACAGACAGGGGGACACACACACAGACAGGGGGACACACACACAGACAGGGGGGGACACACACACAGACAGGGGGGGACACACACACAGACAGGGGGACACACACACACACACACAGACAGGGCGACACACACACACACAGACAGGGGGACACACACACACACAGACAGGGGGACACACACACACAGACAGGGACACACACACACACAGACAGGGACACACACACAGACAGGGGGACACACACACACAGACAGGGGGACACACAGACAGGGGAGACGCACACACATAGGGGGAGAAGCACACACACAGATAGGGGGACACACACACAGACAGGGGGACACACACACAGACAGGGGGACACACACACAGACAGGGGGACACACACACAGACAGGGGGACACACACACACACACAGACAGGGGGACACACACACACAGACAGGGGGACACACACACACAGACAGGGGGACACACACACACACACACAGACAGGGGGACACACACACACACACACACACACACAGACAGGGACACACACACACACACAGACAGGGGGACACACACAGACAGGGGGACACACACAGACAGGGGGACACACACAGACAGGGGGACACAGACAGGGGGACACACACAGACAGGGACACACACACACACACACAGACAGGGGGACACACACACACACACAGACAGGGGGACACACACACACACAGACAGGGGGACACACACACACAGACAGGGGACACACACACACACACACAGACAGGGGGACACACACACACACACACAGACAGGGGGACACACACAGACAGGGGGACACAGACAGGGGGACACACACAGACAGGGGGACACACACACACAGACAGGGGGACACACACACAGACAGGGGGACACACACACACACACACACCACAAACAGGGGGACACACACACAGACAGGGACACACACACACAGACAGGGGGGGGACACACACACAGACAGGGGGGGACACACACACAGACAGGGGGACACACACACACACAGACAGGGGGACACACACACACACAGACAGGGGGACACACACACACACAGACAGGGGGACACACACACACACAGACAGGGACACACACACACACAGACAGGGACACACACACACACACAGACAGGGACACACACACACACAGACAGGGACACACACACACACACAGACAGGGGGACACACACACACAGACGGGGACACACAGACAGGGGAGACGCACACACATAGGGGGAGAAGCACACACACAGATAGGGGGACACACACACAGACAGGGGGACACACACACACACAGACAGGGGGACACACACAGACGGGGACACACACACACAGACAGAGACGCACACACACATAGGGGGAGAAGCACACACACAGACAGGGGGACACACACACAGACAGGGGGACACACACACACACAGGGGGACACACACACACAGACAGACAGGGGGGACACACACACACACACAGACAGGGGGAAACACACACACAGACAGGGGGACACACACACACACACACACACAGACAGGGACACACAGACAGGGGGAGACGCACACACACACACACACAGACAGGGGGAGACGCACACACACACACACAGGGGGAGAAGCACACACACAGATAGGGGGACACACACACAGACAGGGAGACACACACACACAGACAGGGGAACACACACACACACAGACAGGGGACACACACAC
The DNA here is from genome assembly GCF_037356315.1 of Lithobates pipiens. Taxonomy (NCBI): domain Eukaryota; kingdom Metazoa; phylum Chordata; class Amphibia; order Anura; family Ranidae; genus Lithobates; species Lithobates pipiens. Next base: position 71,974 of record NW_027507799.1, read on the forward strand.
ACACACACAGACAGGGACACACACACACACAGACAGGGGGACACACACACACACACACAGACAGGGACACACACACACAGACAGGGGGACACACACACAGACAGGGGGACACACAGACAGGGGGAGACGCACACACACATAGGGGGAGAAGCACATACACAGATAGGGGGACACACACACAGACAGGGGGACACACACACAGACAGGGGGACACACACACAGACAGGGGACACACACACAGACAGGGGGGGACACACACACAGACAGGGGGACACACACACACACACACAGACAGGGCGACACACACACACACAGACAGGGGGACACACACACACACACACACACACAGACAGGGGGACACACACACACAGACAGGGACACACACACACACAGACAGGGACACACACACACACACACACACACAGACAGGGGGACACACACACACAGACAGGGGGACACACAGACAGGGGAGACGCACACACATAGGGGGAGAAGCACACACACAGATAGGGGGACACACACACAGACAGGGGGACACACACACAGACAGGGGGACACACACACAGACAGGGGGACACACACACAGACAGGGGACACACACACACACAGACAGGGGGACACACACCCAGACAGGGGGACACACACACACAAGACAGACACACACACACACACACACACAGACAGGGGACACACACACACACACACAACACACAGACAGGGGGACACACACACACACACAGACAGGGGGACACACACAGAGGGACACACAGACAGGGGACACACACACACACACAGACAGGGGGACACACACACACACACAGACAGGGGGACACACACACACACACAGACAGGGGGACACACACACACAGACAGGGGGACACACACACACACACACAGACAGGGGGACACACACACACAACACACAGACAGGGGACACACACAGGGACACACACAGACAGGGGGACACACACACACAGACAGGGGGACACACACACACACACACAGACAGGGGGACACACACACACACACAAGACAGGGGGACACACACACACACACACAACAGACAGGGGGACACACACACACACACAGACAGGGGACACACACACACACACACACAGACAGGGGGACACACACACACACAGACAGGGGGACACACACACACAGACAGGGGGACACACACACAGACAGGGACACAGACAGGGGGACACACACACACACACAGACAGGGGGACACACACACACACACAGACAGGGGGACACACACACAACAGACACACACAGACAGGGGGACACACACAGACAGGGGACAACACACACAGACAGGGGGACACACACACACAGACAGGGACACACACCACACAGACAGGGGGACACACACACACACACACACACAAAACAAGAGGGACACACACACAGACAAGGGGGACACACACAGACAGGGGGGACACACACACACAGACAGGGGGACACACACACACAGACAGGGGGACACACACACACACACAGACAGGGGGACACACACACCAGACAGGGGGACACACACACACACACACAGACAGGGGGACACACACACAGACAGGGGGACACACACAGACAGGGGGACACACACAGACAGGGGGACACACACACAGACAGGGGACACACACACACACAGACAGGGGGACACACACACACACACAGACAGGGGGACACACACACAGACAGGGGGACACACACACAGACAGGGGGACACACACACAGACAGGGGGACACACACACAGACAGGGGGGGACACACACACAGACAGGGGGGACACACACACAGACAGGGGGACAACACACACACAGACAGGGGGACACCACACACACCCAGACAGGGGGACACACACACACACACAGACAGGGGGACACACACACACCACAGACAGGGGGACACAACACACACAGACAGGGGGACACACACACACACAGACAGGGGACACACACACAGACAGGGGACACACACACACACAAGACAGGGGACACACACACACACAGACAGGGGGACACACACACACAGACAGGGGGGACACACACACAGACATAGGGGGACACACACACACAGACAGGGGGACACACACACACAGACAGGGGGACACACACACACAGACAGGGGGACACACACACACACAGACAGGGGACACACACACACACAGACAGGGGGACACACACACACACAGACAGGGGGACACACACACACACAGACAGGGGGACACACACACAGACAGGGACACACACACACACAGACAGGGGGACACACACACACACACACAGACAGGGGACACACACACACACACACAGACAGGGGGACACACACACACACAGACAGGGGGACACACAGACAGGGGAGACGCACACACAGGGGGACACACACACAGACAGGGGACACACACACAGACAGGGGGACACACAACACAGACAGGGGGACACACACACACCAGACAGGAGGACACACACACACAGACAGGGGGACACACACACACACACAGACAGGGGGACACACACACACAGGCACATTCAGACAGGGGACACAGACAGGGGGACACACACACACACACAGACAGGGGGACACACAACACACAGACAGGGGGACACACACACACAAGGGGGACACAGACAGGGGGACACACACACACACAGACAGGGGGCACACACACACAGACAGGGGACACAGACAGGGGGACACACACAGACAGGGGGACACACACACAGACAGGGGGACACACACACACAGACAGGGGGGACACACACACACACAGACAGACACACACACAGACAGGGGGGACACACACAGGGGCACACAACAGACAGGGGGGACACACACACACACACACACACCAGACAGGGGGACACACACACACACACACAGACAGGGGGACACACACACACACACACAGACAGGGGGGACACACACAGACAGGGGACACAGACAGGGGACACACACAGACAGGGGGACACACACACACAGACAGGGGACACACACACACACACACACAGACAGGGGGACACACACACACACACACACAGACAGGGGGACACACACACACACACACACACACACAGACAGGGGGACACACACAACACACACAGACACAGACAGGGGACACACACACACACACACACACACAGACAGGGGGACACACACACACACACAGACAGGGGGACACACACACACACACACACAGACAGGGGGACACACACAAACACAGACAGGGGGACACACAGACAGGGGGAGACGCACACACACATAGGGGGATAAGCACACACACAGATAGGGGGGACACACACACACAGACAGGGGGACACACACACAGACAGACAGACAGGGGGACACACACACAACAGACAGGGGGACACACAGACACACAGACAGGGGGACACACAGACACACAGACAGGGGGACACACACACACACAGACACACAGACAGGGGGACACACAGACACACAGACAGGGGGACACACACACACACAAGACAGGGGGACACACACACACAGACAGGGGACCACACACAGACAGACAGACAGGGGACACACACACACAGACAGGGGGACACACACACACAGACAGACAGACAGGGGGACACACACACACAGACAGACAGACAGGGGGACACACACACACAGACAGACAGACAGGGGGACACACACACACAGACAGACAGGGGGACACACACACACCGACAGACAGACAGGGGGACACACACACACAGACAGACAGGAGGGGGCACACCGGAC
>NW_027507800.1:0-25000 GCF_037356315.1 Lithobates pipiens
AAATAAGGAGTGACGGGTCCTCTTTATGGAAGAGATCATGTAATAGAAATAAGGGGTGACAGGTCCTCTTTATGGAAGAGATCATGAATAGAAATAAGGGGTGACAGGTCCTCTTTATGGGGGGATCATGTAATAGAAATAAGGGGTGACAGGTCCTCTTTATGGGGTGATCATGTAATAGAAATAATGGGTGACAGGTCCTCTTTATGGGGAGATCATGTAATAGAAATAAGGGGTGACAGGTCCTCTTTATGGAAGAGATCATGTAATAGAAATAAGGGGTGACAGGTCCTCTTTATGGGGAGATCATGTAATAGAAATAAGGGGTGACAGGTCCTCTTTATGGAGAGATCTTGTAATATAAATAAGGGGTGACGGGTCCTCTTTATGGGGGGGATCATGTAATAGAAATAAGGGGTGACGGGTCCTCTTTATGGAGAGATCATGTAATAGAAATAAGGAGTGACGGGTCCTCTTTATGGGGAGATCATGTAATAGAAATAATGGGTGACAGGTCCTCTTTATGGGGAGATCATGTAATAGAAATAAGGGGTGATGGGTCCTCTTTATGGAGAGATCATGTAATAGAAATAAGGAGTGACGGGTCCTCTTTATGGAGAGATCATGTAATAGAAATAAGGGGTGACAGGTCCTCTTTATGGAAGAGATCATGTAATAGAAATAAGGGGTGACAGGTCCTCTTTATGGGGAGATCATGTAATAGAAATAAGGGGTGACAGGTCCTCTTTATGGAGAGATCTTGTAATATAAATAAGGGGTGACGGGTCCTCTTTATGGGGGGGATCATGTAATAGAAATAAGGGGTGACAGGTCCTCTTTATGGAAGAGATCATGTAATAGAAATAAGGGGTGACAGGTCCTCTTTATGGGGAGATCATGTAATAGAAATAAGGGGTGACGGGTCCTCTTCATGGGGAGATCGTGTAATAGAAATAAGGGGTGACATGTCCTCTTTATGGGGGGATCATGTAATAGAAATAAGGGGTGACAGGTCCTCTTTATGGGGAGATCATGTAATAGAAATAAGGGGTGACGGGTCCTCTTTATGGGGAGATCATGTAATAGAAATAAGGGGTGACAGGTCCTCTTTATGGGGAGATCATGTAATAGAATAAGGGGTGACAGGTCCTCTTTATGGGGGGATCATGTAATAGAAATAAGGGGTGACAGGTCCTCTTTATGGAGAGATCATGTAATAGAAATAAGGGGTGATGGGTCCTCTTTATGGAGAGATCATGTAATAGAAATAAGGAGTGACGGGTCCTCTTTATGGAGAGATCATGTAATAGAAATAAGGGGTGACAGGTCCTCTTTATGGAGAGATCATGTAATAGAAATAAGGGGTGACAGGTCCTCTTTATGGAGAGATCATGTAATAGAAATAAGGGGTGACAGGTCCTCTTTATGGAGAGATCATGTAATAGAAATAAGGGGTGACAGGTCCTCTTTATGGGGTGATCATGTAATAGAAATAATGGGTGACAGGTCCTCTTTATGGGGAGATCATGTAATAGAAATAAGGGGTGACAGGTCCTCTTTATGGAAGAGATCATGTAATAGAAATAAGGGGTGACAGGTCCTCTTTATGGGGGGATCATGTAATAGAAATAATGGGTGACAGGTCCTCTTTATGGGGAGATCATGTAATAGAAATAAGGGGTGACAGGTCCTCTTTATGGAAGAGATCATGTAATAGAAATAAGGGGTGACAGGTCCTCTTTATGGAAGAGATCATGTAATAGAAATAAGGGGTGACAGGTCCTCTTTATGGGGGGATCATGTAATAGAAATAAGGGGTGACAGGTCCTCTTTATGGGGTGATCATGTAATAGAAATAATGGGTGACAGGTCCTCTTTATGGGGAGATCATGTAATAGAAATAAGGGGTGACAGGTCCTCTTTATGGAAGAGATCATGTAATAGAAATAAGGGGTGACAGGTCCTCTTTATGGGGAGATCATGTAATAGAAATAAGGGGTGACAGGTCCTCTTTATGGAGAGATCTTGTAATATAAATAAGGGGTGACGGGTCCTCTTTATGGGGGGGATCATGTAATAGAAATAAGGGGTGACAGGTCCTCTTTATGGAAGAGATCATGTAATAGAAATAAGGGGTGACAGGTCCTCTTTATGGGGAGATCATGTAATAGAAATAAGGGGTGACGGGTCCTCTTCATGGGGAGATCGTGTAATAGAAATAAGGGGTGACAGGTCCTCTTTATGGGGGATCATGTAATAGAAATAAGGGGTGACAGGTCCTCTTTATGGGGAGATCATGTAATAGAAATAAGGGGTGACGGGTCCTCTTTATGGGGAGATCATGTAATAGAAATAAGGGGTGACGGGTCCTCTTTATGGGGGGATCATGTAATAGAAATAAGGGGTGACAGGTCCTCTTTATGGGGAGATCATGTAATAGAAATAAGGGGTGACGGGTCCTCTTTATGGGGAGATCATGTAATAGAAATAAGGGTGACAGGTCCTCTTTATGGGGAGATCATGTAATAGAAATAAGGGGTGACAGGTCCTCTTTATGGGGGGATCATGTAATAGAAATAAGGGGTGACAGGTCCTCTTTATGGAGAGATCATGTAATAGAAATAAGGGGTGACAGGTCCTCTTTATGGAGAGATCATGTAATATAAATAAGGGGTGACGGGTCCTCTTTATGGGGGGGATCATGTAATAGAAATAAGGGGGTGACAGGTCCTCTTTATGGAAGAGATCATGTAATAGAAATAAGGGGTGACAGGTCCTCTTTATGGGGAGATCATGTAATAGAAATAAGGGGTGACGGGTCCTCTTCATGGGGAGATCATGTAATAGAAATAAGGGGTGACGGGTCCTCTTTATGGGGAGATCATGTAATAGAAATAAGAGATGACAGGTCCTCTTTATGGGGAGATCATGTAATAGAAATAAGGGGTGACAGGTCCTCTTTATGGGGGGATCATGTAATAGAAATAAGGGGTGACAGGTCCTCTTTATGGAGAGATCATGTAATAGAAATAAGGGGTGACAGGTCCTCTTTATGGAGAGATCATGTAATAGAAATAAGGGGTGACAGGTCCTCTTTATGGGGTGATCATGTAATAGAAATAAGGAGTGACGGGTCCTCTTTATGGAGAGATCTCATGTAATAGAAATAAGGGGTGACGGGTCCTCTTTATGGGGGGATCATGTAATAGAAATAAGGGGTGACAGGTCCTCTTTATGGGGAGATCATGTAATAGAAATAAGGGGTGACGGGTCCTCTTTGTGGGGAGATCATGTAATAGAAATAAGGGGTGACAGGTCCTCTTTATGGGGAGATCATGTAATAGAAATAAGGGGTGACAGGTCCTCTTTATGGGGAGATCATGTAATAGAAATAAGGGGTGACAGGTCCTCTTTATGGGGTGATCACGTAATAGAAATAAGGGGTGACAGGTCCTCTTTATGGAGAGATCATGTAATAGAAATAAGGGGTGACAGGTCCTCTTTATGGGGTGATCATGTAATAGAAATAATGGGTGACAGGTCCTCTTTATGGAGAGATCATGTAATAGAAATAAGGGGTGACAGGTCCTCTTTATGGAGAGATCATGTAATAGAAATAAGGAGTGACGGGTCCTCTTTATGGGGAGATCATGTAATAGAAATAAGGAGTGACGGGTCCTCTTTATGGAGAGATCATGTAATAGAAATAAGGGGTGACAGGTCCTCTTTATGGAGAGATCATGTAATAGAAATAAGGGGTGACAGGTCCTCTTTATGGAGAGATCATGTAATAGAAATAAGGGGTGACAGGTCCTCTTTATGGAGAGATCATGTAATAGAAATAAGGGGTGACAGGTCCTCTTTATGGGGTGATCATGTAATAGAAATAATGGGTGACAGGTCCTCTTTATGGGGAGATCATGTAATAGAAATAAGGGGTGACAGGTCCTCTTTATGGAAGAGATCATGTAATAGAAATAAGGGGTGACAGGTCCTCTTTATGGGGGGATCATGTAATAGAAATAATGGGTGACAGGTCCTCTTTATGGGGAGATCATGTAATAGAAATAAGGGGTGACAGGTCCTCTTTATGGAAGAGATCATGTAATAGAAATAAGGGGTGACAGGTCCTCTTTATGGAAGAGATCATGTAATAGAAATAAGGGGTGACAGGTCCTCTTTATGGGGGGATCATGTAATAGAAATAAGGGGTGACAGGTCCTCTTTATGGGGTGATCATGTAATAGAAATAATGGGTGACAGGTCCTCTTTATGGGGAGATCATGTAATAGAAATAAGGGGTGACAGGTCCTCTTTATGGGTAGATCATGTAATAGAAATAAGGGGTGACAGGTCCTCTTTATGGAGAGATCTTGTAATATAAATAAGGGGTGACGGGTCCTCTTTATGGAAGAGATCATGTAATAGAAATAAGGGGTGACAGGTCCTCTTTATGGGGGGATCATGTAATAGAAATAAGGGGTGACAGGTCCTCTTTATGGGGAGATCATGTAATAGAAATAAGGGGTGACAGGTCCTCTTTATGGGGGGATCATGTAATAGAAATAAGGGGTGACAGGTCCTCTTTATGGAGAGATCATGTAATAGAAATAAGGGGTGACAGGTCCTCTTTATGGAGAGATCATGTAATATAAATAAGGGGTGACGGGTCCTCTTATGGGGGGGATCATGTAATAGAAATAAGGGGTGACAGGTCCTCTTTATGGAAGAGATCATGTAATAGAAATAAGGGGTGACAGGTCCTCTTTATGGGGAGATCATGTAATAGAAATAAGGGGTGACGGGTCCTCTTCATGGGGAGATCATGTAATAGAAATAAGGGGTGACGGGTCCTCTTTATGGGGAGATCATGTAATAGAAATAAGAGATGACAGGTCCTCTTTATGGGGAGATCATGTAATAGAAATAAGGGGTGACAGGTCCTCTTTATGGGGGGATCATGTAATAGAAATAAGGGGTGACAGGTCCTCTTTATGGAGAGATCATGTAATAGAAATAAGGGGTGACAGGTCCTCTTTATGGAGAGATCATGTAATAGAAATAAGGGGTGACAGGTCCTCTTTATGGGGTGATCATGTAATAGAAATAAGGAGTGACGGGTCCTCTTTATGGAGAGATCTCATGTAATAGAAATAAGGGGTGACGGGTCCTCTTTATGGGGGGATCATGTAATAGAAATAAGGGGTGACAGGTCCTCTTTATGGGGAGATCATGTAATAGAAATAAGGGGTGACGGGTCCTCTTTATGGGGAGATCCTGTAATAGAAATAAGGGGTGACAGGTCCTCTTTATGGGGAGATCATGTAATAGAAATAAGGGGTGACAGGTCCTCTTTATGGGGTGATCACGTAATAGAAATAAGGGGTGACAGGTCCTCTTTATGGAGAGATCATGTAATAGAAATAAGGGGTGACAGGTCCTCTTTATGGGGTGATCATGTAATAGAAATAATGGGTGACAGGTCCTCTTTATGGAGAGATCATGTAATAGAAATAAGGGGTGACAGGTCCTCTTTATGGAGAGATCATGTAATAGAAATAAGGAGTGACGGGTCCTCTTTATGGGGAGATCATGTAATAGAAATAAGGGGTGACAGGTCCTCTTTATGGAGAGATCATGTAATAGAAATAAGGGGTGACAGGTCCTCTTTATGGAGAGATCATGTAATAGAAATAAGGGGTGACAGGTCCTCTTTATGGAGAGATCATGTAATAGAAATAAGGGGTGACAGGTCCTCTTTATGGGGTGATCATGTAATAGAAATAATGGGTGACAGGTCCTCTTTATGGGGAGATCATGTAATAGAAATAAGGGGTGACAGGTCCTCTTTATGGAAGAGATCATGTAATAGAAATAAGGGGTGACAGGTCCTCTTTATGGGGGGATCATGTAATAGAAATAATGGGTGACAGGTCCTCTTTATGGGGAGATCATGTAATAGAAATAAGGGGTGACAGGTCCTCTTTATGGAAGAGATCATGTAATAGAAATAAGGGGTGACGGGTCCTCTTCATGGGGAGATCGTGTAATAGAAATAAGGGGTGACATGTCCTCTTTATGGGGGGATCATGTAATAGAAATAAGGGGTGACGGGTCCTCTTTATGGGGGGGATCATGTAATAGAAATAAGGGGTGACAGGTCCTCTTTATGGAGAGATCATGTAATAGAAATAAGGGGTGACAGGTCCTCTTTATGGGGTGATCATGTAATAGAAATAAGGGGTGACGGGTCCTCTTTATGGAGAGATCTCATGTAATAGAAATAAGGGGTGACGGGTCCTCTTTATGGGGTGATCATGTAATAGAAATAAGGAGTGATGGGTCCTCTTTATGGAGAGATCATGTAATAGAAATAAGGGGTGACAGGTCCTCTTTATGGGAGAGATCATGTAATAGAAAAAAGGGGTGACAGGTACTCTTTATGGGGAGATCATGTAATAGAAATAAGGGGTGACAGGTCCTCTTTATGGGGAGATCATGTAATAGAAATAAGGGGTGACAGGTCCTCTTTATGGGGGGCTCATGTAATAGAAATAAGGGGTAAGGGGTCCTCTTTATGGGGAGATCATGTAATAGAAATAAGGGGTGACGGGTCCTCTTTATGGGGAGATCATGTAATAGAAATAAGGGGTGACAGGTCCTCTTTATGGGGGGATCATGTAATAGAAATAAGGGGTGACAGGTCCTCTTTATGGGGAGATCATGTAATAGAAATAAGGGGTGACAGGTCCTCTTTATGGAGAGATCATGTAATACAAATAAGGGGTGACAGGTCCTCTTTATGGGGAGATCATGTAATAGAAATAAGGGGTGACAGGTCCTCTTTATGGGGGGCTCATGTAATAGAAATAAGGGGTGACAGGTTCTCTTTATGGGGAGATCATGTAATAGATATAAGGGGTGACAGGTCCTCTTTATGGAAGAGATCATGTAATAGAAATAAGGGGTGACAGGTCCTCTTTATGGGGAGATCATGTAATAGAAATAAGGGGTGACGGGTCCTCTTTATGGGGAAATCATGTAATAGAAATAAGGGGTGACAGGTCCTCTTTATGGGGAGATCATGTAATAGAAATAAGGGGTGATGGGTCCTCTTTATGGGGTGATCATGTAATAGAAATAAGGGGTGACGGGTCCTCTTTATGGAAGAGATCATGTAATAGAAATAAGGGGTGACAGGTCCTCTTTATAGGGAGATCATGTAATAGAAATAAGGGGTGACAGGTCCTCTTTATGGGGGAGATCATGTAATAGAAATAAGGGGTGACAGGTTCTCTTTATGGGGAGATCATGTAATAGAAATAAGGGGTGACAGGTCCTCTTTATGGGGAAATCATGTAATAGAAATAAGGGGTGACAGGTCCTCTTTATGGGGAGATCATGTAATAGAAATAAGGGGTGATGGGTCCTCTTTATGGGGTGATCATGTAATAGAAATAAGGGGTGACGGGTCCTCTTTATGGAAGAGATCATGTAATAGAAATAAGGGGTGACAGGTCCTCTTTATAGGGAGATCATGTAATAGAAATAAGGGGTGACAGGTCCTCTTTATGGGGGAGATCATGTAATAGAAATAAGGGGTGACAGGTCCTCTTTATGGGGGAGATCATGTAATAGAAATAAGGGGTGACGGGTCCTCTTTATGGGGGAGATCATGTAATAGAAATAAGGGGTGACAGGTCCTCTTTATGGGGAAATCATGTAATAGAAATAAGGGGTGACAGGTCCTCTTTATGGGGGGATCATGTAATAGAAATAAGGGGTGACAGGTCCTCTTTATGGGGGGATCATGTAATAGAAATAAGGGGTGACAGGTCCTCTTTATGGGGGAGATCTTGTAATAGAAATAAGGGGTGACAGGTCCTCTTTATGGGGGGATCATGTAATAGAAATAAGGGGTGACGGGTCCTCTTTATGGGGAGATCATGTAATAGAAATAAGGGGTGACAGGTCCTCTTTATGGGGGAGATCTTGTAATAGAAATAAGGGGTGACGGGTCCTCTTTATGGGGGAGATCTTGTAATAGAAATAAGGGGTGACAGGTCCTCTTTATGGGGGGATCATGTAATAGAAATAAGGGGTGACAGGTCCTCTTTATGGGGGAGATCTTGTAATAGAAATAAGGGGTGACAGGTCCTCTTTATGGGGAGATCATGTAATAGAAATAAGGGGTGACAGGTTCTCTTTATGGGGAGATCATGTAATAGAAATAAGGGGTGACGGGTCCTCTTTATGGGGAGATCTTGTAATAGAAATAAGGGGTGACAGGTCCTCTTTATGGGGAGATCATGTAATAGAAATAAGGGGTGACAGGTCCTCTTTACGGAGAGATCTTGGAGAAAAAAAAATTAAAAAAAACGTCCTCCTAGAGCGGAAGTGACGTCATGACATTGTTCCTGTCCTCCAAGATCATAGAGGTGATCAAAGATGATCTGGTCTCTGTTCACCTGATAGCTTCAACTATAAACCTCGAGTATTGTTGCACTTCTCATGTAGTGCACCGTTCTTGTGAGTGCGATACGTTTTATGGTTTCAATAAAGATCTTCGTAGTTCATAGCTCAGACTCTCATATCGCCATCTCAGCATAACTCTGCCAACAACTTCCTGCTAGGTGTGATGAGGTCACCAGGCTCCACTGTGACGCGTTTCGTCACCGTCATTTAGGATAGCTATGGGTAGAAATCCTACAGAACTATGGTAAACCGGCACCCTACGTGATCGTACTGTATATCTGGTGATTGGTTTGTGTCACCTCTGATGTCCCTTTGTGATAACTATCTGCTGTGTCTCGTTTCCATGACGCAGAATGGCGGGCAAGTCATCTGAAAAAAAAAAACGTATAAGCCCCCTCCCACCAGGTGTCTCCACGCTGAACGCTAACGATGGAATGGTGGCGGATCTGGTAACACTCTGCCCCATGGAAGGGACTCTATATATATCACAATATTCTAATTACATAGCGGACAATATCCGTTGGAACATCGACTTTCCTCTACAAGGACAGGATGCCGCGGTATCGACGGGAACAATCCAAAACTTCTCAAAACAGGAAACCGCCAGAACATCTCCATTATTCATATGAATATTATGGTCTGTCGGAAGGGGTTTAGCGGCTACTCTAGTCTGCGGTATCACCGGTCAAGCAAGGACATATGAAGGTGAATGAGGGACACCAATATGATAATGGTATAGGACAGTGATGGTGAACCTCGGCACCCCCAGATGTTTTGGAACTACATTTCCCATGGTGCTCCTGCTCTCTGCAGTGTAGCTGAGCATCATGGGAAATGTAGTTCCGAAACATCTGGGGTGCCGAGGTTCACCATCACTGGTCTAGTAATACTGACCAATGAACACAAAGGCCACCACTTATGGGCTGACCTCTAGTCAAATGCCAACTAGACCCACTGGGATAGTAATTTATTTCCTGGTGTGGTTCCCCCGGGGGCGGGGGGGGGGGGGGGTGGATAAGAGAGGGGGAGGGGTATGGGTCCCAGTGACATTGGTGTTCTGGTCGGGGTAGTGGTAGGCGCTATCGTTGACAAATAAATGTGGCCTGTCCACTGATCTGAAAAAAATATCATCCTTGAGGGATCTTGGACAGATCACGGAGCCAGGGCTGGTGCAAGGATTTTTGACACCCTAGGCGAAACCTCATTTTGCCTCTCCACCCCTGGCTCCACCCCCTTTCCCCTGCTCATGCATACCCCACCTTTTTTAATGAAGCGCCCATCAATGCAGCCTCACCAGCGCCCATCAATGCAGCCTCACCAGCGCCCATCAATGCAGCCTCACCAGCGCCCATCAATGCAGCCTCACCAGCGCCCATCAATGCAGCCTACCAATGCTCTTCAATGCAGCCTCACCAGCGCCCATCAATGCAGCCTCACCAGCGCCCATCAATGCAGCCTACCAATGCTCTTCAATGCAGCCTCACCAGCGCCCATCAATGCAGCCTCACCAGCGCCCAACAATGCAGCCTCACCAGCGCCCATCAATGCAGCCTACCAATGCTCTTCAATGCAGCCTCACCAGCGCCCATCAATGCAGCCTCACCAGCGCCCATCAATGCAGCCTCACCAGCGCCCATCAATGCAGCCTACCAGTGCCCATCAATGAATGTTTACTTGCTTCCATTCATTCGGGAGTCAAGCTGCACCTCTGACACTATGTGCGAAGGCGGCTGCCTGCTGATGCTGAGACTTAGTTGCTTGCTGCAGAGAGAAGAGAGTAGGAACACCAATGGCCCGGCGCCCCCGGGCAGAAGTGCGCCCTAGGCGGCTGCCTAGTTTGCCTAGTGGTAGCACCGGCCCTGCACGGAGCCTAGAAAGAATCCCAAAGAACCCCTTTACTAGTTTACTACTCCTCCATAAGGACCCTTGTACTAGTTATCCACTTTTCCAAAAGACCTCTATATTAGTTGGCAATGGGCCTACTACCCAAACAGGTCTCTTTAAGGCTGAGTACACATAAACAGCGGGTAAAATAAGTATTTAACGCGTTTCTAAGTAAATATTTTTCTAAAGGTGCTATTCACATGAAATTCTCACCTCATGTCAGTAACAACCCATACATACAAAGACGACAAAATAAATAGTTACATAGTAGGTAGGTGAGATCGAAAAAAAATACACAAGTCCAACCTATGGGTGTGATTATATGTCTGTATTATATTGTATATCCCTGTATGTTGCGGTCGTTCAGGGGCTTATCTAATAGTTTGTTGAAACTATCGATGCCCCCCGCTGAGACCACCGCCTGTGGAAGGGAATTCCACATCCTTGGTGCTCTTACAGTAAAGAACCCTCTACGTGGTTTAAGGTTAAACCTCTTTTCTTCCAGTTTTAATGAGTGGCCACGAGTCTTGTTTAACTCCCTTCCGCGAAAAAGTTTTGTCCCTATTGTGGGGTCACCAGTCCGGTGTTTATATATTGTGGGGTCACCAGTCCGGTATTTATACATTGTGGGGTCACCAGTCCGGTATTTATATATTGCGGGGTCACCAGTCCGGTATTTATATATTGCGGGGTCACAAGTCCGGTATTTATATATTGCGGGGTCACCAGTCCGGTATTTATATATTGCGGGGTCACCAGTCTGGTATTTATATATTGTGGGGTCACCAGTCTGGTATTTATATATTGTGGGGTCACCAGTCCGGTATTTATATATTGTGGGGTCACCAATCCGGTATTTATGTATTGTGGGGTCACCAGTCCAGTATTTATATATTGTGGGGTCACCAGTCCGGTATTTATATATTGTGGGGTCACCAGTCCGGTATTTATATATTGTGGGGTCACCAGTCCGGTATTTATATATTGTGGAGTCACCAGTCCGGTATTTATATATTGTGGGGTCACCAGTCCGGTATTTATATATTGTGGGGTCACCAGTCCGGTATTTATATATTGTGGGGTCACCAGTCCGGTATTTATATATTGTGGGGTCACCAGTCCGGTATTTATATATTGTGGGGTCAC
Organism: Lithobates pipiens; assembly: GCF_037356315.1. NCBI lineage: Eukaryota > Metazoa > Chordata > Amphibia > Anura > Ranidae > Lithobates > Lithobates pipiens. The sequence continues at coordinate 11,506 of NW_027507800.1, forward strand.
CAGTCCGGTATTTATATATTGTGGGGTCACCAGTCCGGTATTTATATATTGTGGGGTCACCAGTCCGGTATTTATATATTATGGGGTCACCAGTCCGGTATTTATATATTGTGGGGTCACCAGTCCGGTATTTATATATTGTGGGGTCACCAGTCCGGTATTTATATATTGTGGAGTCACCAGTCCGGTATTTATATATTGTGGGGTCACCAGTCCGGTATTTATATATTGTGGGGTCACCAGTCCGGTATTTATATATTGTGGGGTCACCAGTCCGGTATTTATATATTGTGGGGTCACCAGTCCGGTATTTATATATTGTGGGGTCACCAGTCCGGTATTTATATATTGTGGGGTCACCAGTCCGGTATTTATATATTGTGGGGTCACCAGTCCGGTATTTATATATTGTGGGGTCACCAGTACGGTATTTATATAATGAAATCATATCCCCTCTCAAGCATCTCTTCTCCAGAGAGAATAAGTTCAGAGCTCACAACCTTTCCTCATAACTAATATCCTCCAGACCCTTTATTAGCTTTGTTGCCCTTCTTTGTAGTCGCTCCATTTCCAGTACATCCTTCCTGAGGACTGGTGCCCAGAACTGGACAGTATACTCCAGGTGCGGCCGGACCAGAGTCTTGTAGAGCTGGAGAATTATCGTTTTATCTCTGGAGTTGATCCCCTTTTTAATGCCAATATTCTGTTTGCTTTGTTAGCAGCAGCTTGGCATTGCTGAGCCCATCATCTTCTAGGACCCCCAGGTCCTTCTCCATCCTAGATCCCCCCAGAGGTTCCCCTCCCCCCAGTCTATAGATTGCATTCATATTTTTGTAACCCAAATGCATTATTTTGCATTTTTCTACATTGAACCTCATTTGCCATGTAGTTGCCCCCCCCCCCCCCCCTATTTATTTGTTCAGATCTTTTTGCAAGGTTTCCACATCCTGCGGAGAAGTTATTTCCCTGCTTAGCTTAGTATCATCCGCAAATACAGAGATTGAACTGTTTCCCCCATCCCCCTCCTCCAGGTCGTTTATGAACAAATTAAATAGGATTGGTCCCAGCACAGAACCCTGGGGGACCCCACTACCCACCTCTGACCATTCAGAGTACTCCCCATTTATTACCACCCTCTGAACTCGCCCCTGTAGCCAGTTTTCAATCCATGTACTCACCCTATGGTCCATGCCAACGGACCTTATTTTGTACAGTAAATGGTTATGGGGAACTGCGCCGAATGCGTTTGCAAAATCCAGATACACCACGTCTACGGGCAAGACAGATCAGTATATATAGTCCAGCATTACAGATTGGTATATAGATCACCCTCCCTCCCCGCAGCTGGGCTCGCTTCACTGACAGCATCCCCACACCAGACCCCCCCCCCCACCCCCACCCCATGGGAGGTCCGTCTCTAGGCTTGTTCCACTGAAAATTAATTTGCTATTGTCACTAGTGATGGCCGAACGGTTCGCCCGGCGGTCGTTTCGCGGCGAATTTCCGACTTTCGCCGTCCGCGGGTTCGAACGCCTTTTTCCGTCGTTCGCCCCGGCGGACTTACGTGTTTAATGTATACAAGAACTTTAACCTTTCGTGACACGTTTATCATGTGTTACAGGACAACCAATTGAGACATGACAGCTCATGGACACTTGGACATTCCCCCTAACCTATAAATACACCCGATCCGGTGGCCATTTTACATTCTTTCTTCTGTCACTGTAGGGAAAGGATCCTGTGTGGAGTAGGGACAGAGAAAACGCTAGCTATTTGGTACACAAAAGTTCTTTTCAGGACTGGTATAGGTGTTAGGTCAGCAGCCTGAGTTTCTTTTGTCAGTTTAGATAAAGGGACAGAGCGCTGTATGCTGCTATTTTAGGGACAGCTCAGCCAGATTAGTCTTTCTTCATCATCATCATCATCATCATCATTAGCTGTTACTATCAGGTCCACAAAAGAGCTATTCCAGCTAATCGTTCCAGCCTACTCTTTTTTGCCAATTTGTATAGGGACAGGCAGGAAGCAGTGTGTCAGGCAGTGAGGATAATTTTAAAGACTTGCTGTTACTATTAGTTCCACAAAGGTTCTTTTCAGGACTGGTATCAGTGGTACGGTAATAGGCTTGTACACGTATAATATTCTTTCTTCCAAATATAGAAAGAATATTATACTTGACTGCTGCCCTTCTGCTGCAGTCTGCTAATCATTCACAACTCACTTGTTCCACAAAAGTTCTTATAAGGACTGGTAACTTGGTCTGTCTAGGGTGCTACGGTACATAGGCTTGGGTGCGGTACAGTCTGCTGTTCTGTAAGGACCGCTATCGGTCCACAATAGATAGGGTTGCCGTGCACTACTGCTGACCGCTGCCCTATACTGCAGCAGTCCTTCAGCGGTATAGGGACTGACGCACAGTCTGCTAAACACTAATACACAACCTGCTTGGTCCACAAAAGTTCTTATAAGGACTGGTAACTTGGTATAGGGTGCTACGGTACATAGGCCTGAGTGCGTTACAGTCTGCTGTTCTGTAAGGACCGCTATCGGTCCACAATACATAGGGTTGACGTGCACTACTGCTGACCGCTGCCCTATACTGCAGCAGTCCTTCAGCGGTATAGGGACTGACGCACAGTCTGCTAAACACTAACACACAACCTGCTTGGTCCACAAAAGTTCTTATAAGGACTGGTAACTTGGTATAGGGTGCTACGGTACATAGGCCTGAGTGCAGTACAGTCTGCTGTTCTGTAAGGACTGCTATCGGTCCACAATACATAGGGTTGCCGTGCACTACTGCTGACCGCTGCCCTATACTGCAGCAGTCCTTCAGCGGTATAGGGACTGACGCACAGTCTGCTAAACACTAATACACAACCTGCTTGGTCCACAAAAGTTCTTATAAGGACTGGTAACTTGGTATAGGGTGCTACGGTACATAGGCCTGAGTGCGTTACAGTCTGCTGTTCTGTAAGGACCGCTATCGGTCCACAATACATAGGGTTGCCGTGCACTACTGCTGACCGCTGCCCTATACTGCAGCAGTCCTTCATTGGTATAGGGACTGACGTACAGTCTGCTAATCACTAACACACAACCTGCTTGGTCCACAAAAGTTCTTATAAGGACTGGTAACTTGGTATAGGGTGCTACGGTACATAGGCCTGAGTGCGTTACAGTCTGCTGTTCTGTAAGGACCGCTATCGGTCCACAATAGATAGGGTTGCCGTGCACTACTGCTGACCGCTGCCCTATACTGCAGCAGTCCTTCAGCGGTATAGGGACTGACGCACAGTCTGCTAAACACTAATACACAACCTGCTTGGTCCACAAAAGTTCTTATAAGGACTGGTAACTTGGTATAGGGTGCTACGGTACATAGGCCTGAGTGCGTTACAGTCTGCTGTTCTGTAAGGACCGCTATCGGTCCACAATACATAGGGTTGACGTGCACTACTGCTGACCGCTGCCCTATACTGCAGCAGTCCTTCAGCGGTATAGGGACTGACGCACAGTCTGCTAAACACTAACACACAACCTGCTTGGTCCACAAAAGTTCTTATAAGGACTGGTAACTTGGTATAGGGTGCTACGGTACATAGGCCTGAGACCGCTGCCCTATACTGCAGCAGTCCTTCAGCGGTATAGGGACTGACGCACAGTCTGCTAAACACTAATACACAACCTGCTTGGTCCACAAAAGTTCTTATAAGGACTGGTAACTTGGTATAGGGTGCTACGGTACATAGGCCTGAGTGCGTTACAGTCTGCTGTTCTGTAAGGACCGCTATCGGTCCACAATACATAGGGTTGCCGTGCACTACTGCTGACCGCTGCCCTATACTGCAGCAGTCCTTCATTGGTATAGGGACTGACGTACAGTCTGCTAATCACTAACACACAACCTGCTTGGTCCACAAAAGTTCTTATAAGGACTGGTAACTTGGTATAGGGTGCTACGGTACATAGGCCTGAGTGCGTTACAGTCTGCTGTTCTGTAAGGAACGCTATCGGTCCACAATACATAGGGTTGCCGTGCACTACTGCTGACCGCTGCCCTATACTGCAGCAGTCCTTCATTGGTATAGGGACTGACGTACAGTCTGCTAATCACTAACACACAACCTGCTTGGTCCACAAAAGTTCTTATAAGGACTGGTAACTTGGTATAGGGTGCTACGGTACATAGGCCTGAGTGCGTTACAGTCTGCTGTTCTGTAAGGACCGCTATCGGTCCACAATACATAGGGTTGCCGTGCACTACTGCTGACCGCTGCCCTATACTGCAGCAGTCCTTCATTGGTATAGGGACTGACGTACAGTCTGCTAATCACTAACACACAACCTGCTTGGTCCACAAAAGTTCTTATAAGGACTGGTAACTTGGTATAGGGTGCTACGGTACATAGGCCTGAGTGCGTTACAGTCTGCTGTTCTGTAAGGACCGCTATCGGTCCACAATACATAGGGTTGCCGTGCACTACTGCTGACCGCTGCCCTATACTGCAGCAGTCCTTCATTGGTATAGGGACTGACGTACAGTCTGCTAATCACTAACACACAACCTGCTTGGTCCACAAAAGTTCTTATAAGGACTGGTAACTTGGTATAGGGTGCTACGGTACATAGGCCTGAGTGCGTTACAGTCTGCTGTTCTGTAAGGACCGCTATCGGTCCACAATACATAGGGTTGCCGTGCACTACTGCTGACCGCTGCCCTATACTGCAGCAGTCCTTCATTGGTATAGGGACTGACGTACAGTCTGCTAATCACTAACACACAACCTGCTTGGTCCACAAAAGTTCTTATAAGGACTGGTAACTTGGTATAGGGTGCTACGGTACATAGGCCTGAGTGCGTTACAGTCTGCTGTTCTGTAAGGACCGCTATCGGTCCACAATACATAGGGTTGCCGTGCACTACTGCTGACCGCTGCCCTATACTGCAGCAGTCCTTCAGCGGTATAGGGACTGACGCACAGTCTGCTAAACACTAACACACAACCTGCTTGGTCCACAAAAGTTCTTATAAGGACTGGTAACTTGGTATAGGGTGCTACGGTACATAGGCCTGAGTGCGTTACAGTCTGCTGTTCTGTAAGGACCGCTATCGGTCCACAATACATAGGGTTGCCGTGCACTACTGCTGACCGCTGCCCTATACTGCAGCAGTCCTTCATTGGTATAGGGACTGACGTACAGTCTGCTAATCACTAACACACAACCTGCTTGGTCCACAAAAGTTTTTATAAGGACTGGTAACTTGGTATAGGGTGCTACGGTACATAGGCCTGAGTGCAGTACAGTCTGCTGTTCTGTAAGGACCGCTATCGGTCCACAATACATAGGGTTGACGTGCACTACTGCTGACCGCTGCCCTATACTGCAGCAGTCCTTCATTGGTATAGGGACTGACGTACAGTCTGCTAATCACTAACACACAACCTGCTTGGTCCACAAAAGTTTTTATAAGGACTGGTAACTTGGTATAGGGTGCTACGGTACATAGGCCTGAGTGCAGTACAGTCTGCTGTTCTGTAAGGACCGCTATCGGTCCACAATACATAGGGTTGACGTGCACTACTGCTGACCGCTGCCCTATACTGCAGCAGTCCTTCATTGGTATAGGGACTGACGTACAGTCTGCTAATCACTAACACACAACCTGCTTGGTCCACAAAAGTTCTTATAAGGACTGGTAACTTGGTATAGGGTGCTACGGTACATAGGCCTGAGTGCGTTACAGTCTGCTGTTCTGTAAGGACCGCTATCGGTCCACAATACATAGGGTTGCCGTGCACTACTGCTGACCGCTGCCCTATACTGCAGCAGTCCTTCATTGGTATAGGGACTGACGTACAGTCTGCTAATCACTAACACACAACCTGCTTGGTCCACAAAAGTTTTTATAAGGACTGGTAACTTGGTATAGGGTGCTACGGTACATAGGCCTGAGTGCAGTACAGTCTGCTGTTCTGTAAGGACCGCTATCGGTCCACAATACATAGGGTTGACGTGCACTACTGCTGACCGCTGCCCTATACTGCAGCAGTCCTTCATTGGTATAGGGACTGACGTACAGTCTGCTAATCACTAACACACAACCTGCTTGGTCCACAAAAGTTTTTATAAGGACTGGTAACTTGGTATAGGGTGCTACGGTACATAGGCCTGAGTGCAGTACAGTCTGCTGTTCTGTAAGGACCGCTATCGGTCCACAATACATAGGGTTGACGTGCACTACTGCTGACCGCTGCCCTATACTGCAGCAGTCCTTCATTGGTATAGGGACTGACGTACAGTCTGCTAATCACTAACACACAACCTGCTTGGTCCACAAAAGTTCTTATAAGGACTGGTAACTTGGTATAGGGTGCTACGGTACATAGGCCTGAGTGCAGTACAGTCTGCTGTTCTGTAAGGACCGCTATCGGTCCACAATACATAGGGTTGACGTGCACTACTGCTGACCGCTGCCCTATACTGCAGCAGTCCTTCAGCGGTATAGGGACTAAGAGTTTTGTCACAGGGTGATTTAAAAAATGACAGGCAGAGGAAGAGGCAGGCCCTTCCGCAGGGGTGGTAGGGGTAGGGCAGGAGCAACAGCCTTGAGCCAAAGTGGGAAGTTGCAGAAGGTGCGTTCAATTACTTTAAAGGACGCACCAGACTTGGTTGAGTGGCTCACTCAGCCTTATTCTTCTGCACCCTCCTCATCCTCTCGATCTGCACCCTCTTCTTCACTCTCTGCTATGTGCACCCCCAAAGACACTACCACCAACAACACCACCACCACCACATACCTTCCGCTTGAGTGCAAATGGGGGCCTTCATGCTCCAGTGTTTTAATAGGGACCCCCGTATAAAAAGCATGAGGGTCAAGGACCAGTACTGGGTGGCAACGTACTTAGATCCCCGGTACAAACACAAAATGGCGGAAATGTTACCGCCGTCGCAGAGGGCTGTCAGAATGCAGCACTTCCAGGCCTTGCTTCGAGAAATGCTGCATTCTGCTTTTGCGTGCGCTGGCAGAGGAGCAATTCCCACTCCCAGAGAAGGATTTGCGGGTACCAATCCAACAGCGCCTGCAAGAAGAGGCCGGTTTGAAGATGTGTTGGTGACTTCGGATATGAGGTCATTCTTTCAGCCGACCCATCGACAGGTGTCATCCGGATCCAGCATCAGGGAACGCCTAGACCGTCAGGTGTCCGACTACATTGGGTTAACGGCCGATGTGGACGCTCTGAGGAGTGATGAACCCCTAGACTACTGGGTGGGCAGGCTTGACCTCTGGCCAGAGCTTGCCCAATTTGCAATCGAACTGTTGGCTTGCCCCTCATCCAGTGTCCTGTCCGAAAGGACGTTCAGCGCAGCAGGGGGGATTGTGACCGATAAGCGTACTCGCCTAGCTCACGACAGTGTTAACTACCTCACATTTCTAAAAATGAATGAGGCATGGATCTCGGAGGAATTCAACACATGTGATCAGTAGACCATGTATATGTCTATAAACAATTTTTGGAATCAAGCACACAGACCTTCTTAATTCATTTGGCTCACTTCCCTGACCCAAAAAAGCACACCGTACTATATGCCCCTACCCTCCTCTTTGAAGAGGTTGAGCGGTGTCATATTTCTACTGGGGCTGCTTATTATGAGGGGTTCCCACCATCCCTGTGCTGTGCTGACTTCCTCCTGGGTGTTCTTATTATGAGGGGCTCCCACCATCCCTGTGCTGTGCTGACTTCCTCCTGGGGGTTCTTATTATGAGGGGCTCCCACCATCCCTGTGCTGTGCTGACTTCCTCCTGGGGGTTCTTATTATGAGGGGATCACACCATCCCTGTGCTGTGCTGACTTCCTCCTGGGGCTGCTTACGGTGCTGCTGTCAGCGCTGTATGTCACGGAGCTGCTGTCAGCGCTGTATGTCACGGAGCTGCTGTCAGCGCTGTATGTCACGGAGCTGCTGTCAGCGCTGTATGTCACGGAGCTGCTGTCAGCGCTGTATGTCACGGAGCTGCTGTCAGCGCTGTATGTCACGGAGCTGCTGTCAGCGCTGTATGTCACGGAGCTGCTGTCAGCGCTGTATGTCACGGAGCTGCTGTCAGCGCTGTATGTCACGGTGCTGCTGTCAGCGCTGTATGTCACGGAGCTGCTGTCAGCGCTGTATGTCACGGAGCTGCTGTCAGCGCTGTATGTCACGGAGCTGCTGTCAGCGCTGTATGTCACGGAGCTGCTGTCAGCGCTGTATGTCACGGAGCTGCTGTCAGCGCTGTATGTCACGGTGCTGCTGTCAGCGCTGTATGTCACGGAGCTGCTGTCAGCGCTGTATGTCACGGAGCTGCTGTCAGTGCTGTATGTCACGGAGCTGCTGTCAGCGCTGTATGTCACGGAGCTGCTGTCAGCGCTGTATGTCACGGAGCTGCTGTCAGCGCTGTATGTCACGGTGCTGCTGTCAGCGCTGTATGTCACGGAGCTGCTGTCAGCGCTGTATGTCACGGAGCTGCTGTCAGCGCTGTATGTCACGGAGCTGCTGTCAGCGCTGTATGTCACGGAGCTGCTGTCAGCGCTGTATGTCACGGAGCTGCTGTCAGCGCTGTATGTCACGGTGCTGATGTCAGTGCTCTGTATTACGGTGCTGCTGTCAGTGCTCTGTATCTCCTGCACCCTCTTGTTTGCCTACCCTGGTCCCTGACCTTCCCTCTCCTCCATTGCCTTCATTAGCTCCATAGTCCTGAATTGTCAGAACAATTTCCCAAATAAAAAAAAAATGCTTGTAGTTATCGATCCCAAATTCACCTCATACATGTATTATGCTATTGTCCAGGTGGTGGGACTGCGTGCTACCCCCTAATAATTACCCCGTGGCCGCAAATTCGACCTAAAGGTTTGCGAAATTCGCCTCCCATTGAAGTCAATGGAGCCCGCGGCGAACGGTCGTTTTCGCGAACGTTTGTGCCCGTTCGCGTTTCGCGTTCGCGAAACGTCCCGTCGGAAGTTCGTCCATCACTAATTGTCACACAATTGGGTAGGGATCCTACCCTATTTTGAAGTATATTAGAGCCTCTGGCTCTAATCAGGTGCGTAAAAAAAAACAACAACCCTGCCATAGGAATCCATGTGTCCGGCATTCCTGAAAAGGTTTGGGCGCATGGATAGGGAGATGGCGGCAGGGATGGTGGGGGGGGGGACAGTGCCCGTGCGCCCACAATACAGAGGCCGCCACTGCTGCAAAGGGTGGGCCAACTCAATATTGAACCCTACGGACTAAGACTGGGATGCCATCTTCATGTGCGTGTAAAGGCAGGCGTCACAATACTTTTGGTAATATAGTATATATACAGTTCCTTGAAAAAGTATTCGTACCCCTTGAAATTTGCTACATTTTGTCATGTTACAACCAAAAAGGTAATGTATTTTTGGGGGATTTTATGTGACAGACCAACACAAAGTGGCACATAATTGAAGTGGAAGGAAAATGATAAATTGTTTTCAATTTATTTTACAAATAAATATGTGAAAAGTGTGGGGGGGGGGGGGGGGGGGCATTTGTATTCAGCCCCCTTTACTCTGATACCCCTACCTAAAATCTAGAGGAACCAACTGGCTTCAGAAATCACCTAATTAGTAAATAGAGTCCACCTGTAACTTAATCTCAGTATAAATACAGCTGTTCTGTGAAGCCCTCAGAGGTTTGTTAGAGAACCTTAGTGAACAAACAGCATCATGAAGGCCAAGGAACACACCAGGCAGGTCAGGGATAAAGTTGTGGAGAAGTATAAAGCAGGGTTGGGTTATAATAAAATCTCCCAAGCTTTGACCATCTCACGGAGCTCTGTTCAATCCATCATCGGAAAATGGAAAGAGTATGGGCGCAACCGCAAACCTACCAAGACATGGCCGTCCACCTAAACTGACCGGGCCGGGCAAGGAGAGCATTCATCAGAGAAGAGCCAAGAGGTCCATGGTAACTCTGGAGGAGCTGCAGAGATCCACAGCTCAGGGGGGAGAATCTGTCCACAGGACAACTATTAGTCGTCTCTCCACAAATCTGCCCTTTATGGAAGAGTGACAAGAAGAAAGACATTGGAGAAAGAAAGTCATAAGAAGTCCTGTTTGTAGTTTGTGAGAAGCCATGTGGGGGAGGGGGCAGCAAACATGTGGAAGAAGGTGATCTGGTCAGAGGAGACCAAAATTCTACTTTTTGGCTTAAAAGAAAAACGCTATGACCCCTTTCATACTGAAGCTTCTCTAAAACAGCGCTAAAGCTTCGGTCATTGTTGCTGTGTTTTAGCGGCGCTAGAAGGGCATTTTTTAAAATTAAAGAAATCCAAAAAACACCCATTTTGCGGTGCCTTCGAAGCGCGATCATTCATTTTAATGGGACGGGGGCGTTTTTTGGAGCGCTCCAAACCCGCCCCAAAGGTGCTGCTTGCAGGACTTTTTCTAACGTCCCGTAAGTGCACCACCTGAGTGTGAAAGGACTCAAGCAAATGAATGGGAGGCAGTTTTCAATCGCTATTTCTAGCGCTAAAATGCCTGAAAACTGCCTCTGCGTGAAAGGGGTCTTAGGGTGGCAGAAAATGAACACTGCCCATCCCCCTGAACACACCCACTGTGAAACATGGTGGTGGCAACATCATGTGGTGGGGATGGTTTTCTTCAGCAGGGACAGGGAAGCTGGTCAGAGTTGATGGGAAGATGGATGGAGACAAATACAGGACAATCTTAGAAGAAAACCTGTAAGCCCTTGTACACACGGGTCGGAGATTCCGACAACCAAATCCGTCGGATTTTGTCCGACGGATTTTGTCCGAAACTGTTGCATACACACGGTCGGACAAAGTTGTCGGAAAATTCGATCGTTCAGAACGTGATGACGTTATTTCGTTATGACGGGACTACGTTCAGGCTAGTAGCCAATAGCTTTGGTGTAGGAATTTGATCTGAGCATGCGTGGCACTTTGTCCGATCGGAATTCTCTACACATGATCAGACAAGGTCCGATCAGATCATGTTGTCGGAAAGTTTTACAGCCAAGCTGGAAAACTTGGTCCGTCGAATATTCTGACGGAAACAGTCCGATGGGGCCCACACACGGTCGGATTATCCGACAACACGGTCCGATCGGACATTTTCCATCGGAATCTCCGCTCGTGTGTACAAGGGCTTAGAGTCTGTAAAAGGCCTGAGACCGGGGCGGAGATTCACCTTTCAGCAGGACAACGACCCGAAACATCCAGCCAGAGCTACAATGGAATGGTTTACATCAAAGCATATTCATGTGTTAAAATGGCCCAGTCACAGTCCAGACCTAAATCCCATTGAGAATCTGTGGTAAGACTTGAAAATTGCTGTTCAGACGCTCTCCATCCAATCTGACAGAGCTTGAGATATTCTACAAAGAAGAAGAATGGGCAGAAATGTCCTCTCTAGATGTGCAAAGCTGGTAGAGACACCCCCAAAAATACTTGCAGCTGTAACTGCAGAGAAAGGCGGTTCTACAAAGTATTGACTCCGGGGGGCGCCAAACAAATGTACCCCCCACACTTTTCATATATTTATATGTAAAAAACAATTTATAATTTTCCTTCCACTTCACAATTATGTGACACTTTGTGTTGGTCGATCACATAAAATCCCAATAAAATACGTTTACGTTTTTGGTTGTGACATGACAAAATGTGGGGGCATTTCAAGGGGTATGAATACTTTTTCAAAGCACTGCAATATATAATAAAAACACATGTTGGACAATTTCCATAAAGTCCCATTACAGACGGTGTCCCTCCTGTGGGCTACGTGTTGGATTAGGGGGTGTAATCCGTCTCATGCCGGCTCCTCAGAGCGGATTGGAAGGCGGATTTATTCCATTGCTGCTTTAGAAGGAAGAATTCCCATAAACCTCTGTGGATCAGCTCCTGAATTCTGCAGAGGCGCCGGCATCATCTCACAGGTGACAAATCTGTTAACAATATGGAGTCACTTTTATCTGTCTGCGTCGGGTGGATAAAAGTGTCTGCAGAGAGGCCTCAGGACTGCAACTCCCAAACAATTGTTATTATTGGGATGTGCGCTGACATACGACGATTAATAACCAGCGATCTGGACGTTTATAATAATGCATATCAGGCAAACACTACAGCGGTGCTAAAATTAGGAAAGCACTTGGTTTATCTAAGAAAGTTTACCAAAAAAATAATAATAATGTATATATATATATATATATATATATAGAAACAAAAAAAATGAAATAAAATGTATTTCTATTTGTATTTCTACCTCTCAGTAACCCTTAACTATAATCTGCCCTTATTAACTCCTTTCTCCCCTTCCCTTAGCAGCTAATATTTTTCTGTTGATTTTTTTTATACAGCATGTGTCACTGAGTAAATACAATGTAACAACGAATTATTACATTGTATTTACTATTTCATTCATATGTAGCTTTGTTGTGCATATGACAGCACTTACAATAACCTTTCAATTCAAATGACACTTGCAGACAGTCTGCGTGTGTCGATGAATAGTAACAGTGCATTGTTACATTGTATTTACTATTTCATTCATGTGTAGCTTAAAGGCGTGACCTTTTATTTTACACATGACAGCACTTACAGAAACCTTACATGTAAAAAAAAATAATAAAAAAAAATAATAATAATAATAATAAATTTCCATTTAAAGCGGTTCTTCACCCTAAAGGGGAAGTTCCGCTAGTATTATCCTTCCCCCCCTCCGGTGCCACAATCGGCACCTCTCGGGGGGGAGGGGGGTGCAGTTACCTGGATAATCCAGGTAACTGCACCCACTTCCGGCCAGACCGCCGCATGGCTCCGCCCACCGCCGCATGGCTCCGCCCCCCCGTTGTGTTCTGGGAAACACACAGTTCCCAGAGACACAGCGGGGAACCAGCGCAGCGCGACTCGCGCATGCGCAGTAGGGAACCGGGCAGTGAAGCCCTCTTGCTTCACTTCCCGATTCCCTGACAGAGGACGGCGGCGGTGGCTGCAGCGAGATGAGCGATCGCTCGTCATCTGCCGCCGACATCGCTGGAACCTGGGACAGGTAAGTGTGATATTATTAAAAGTCAGCAGCTGCAATATTAGTAGCTGCTGGCTTTTAATATTTTTTTTTTTTGTGCAGCTCCTCTTTAACCTCTCAGTAACCCTTAATTAACTCTAACCAGCCCTTATTAAAGTGGTTGTAAACCCTTACAAACCACTTTGACCTACAGGTAAGCCTAGATTAAGGCTTACCTGTAGGTCCAAGCAATATCTCCTAAACCTACACGGTTTAGGAGATATTTGCCCGAAGACGGGCACCGCTGTCTACGCGCCGTAGACAGCGGTGCGCAGGCGCACTGAGCGCGGCATTCTCGATAACGAAGATGCCGCGCGCCTCGGCTCCCGTGCGCAATGCGCGGGAGTGACGTCATCGCGGCTTCGCCGAATGACAGCAGCAGAGCTGCGAGACCCACCGAGAAGATGGATGCG
>NW_027507800.1:30000-75673 GCF_037356315.1 Lithobates pipiens
TGACATTTATTTTGCTAATGCACCGAGTATCATAAACAGTGACACCATACAAATCCTCCACTGAAGGAGCTTTTCTCCAGCCGTGATGAAATTAGTTTTCATTGGGAAGAACATGGCAATTTTCAAGGTAGTTCCTATTACATGGACAATCATTGGAATGTTCAAATTATACTAGTTCCTTAGTCAGAAGTTGGTTCTAGAGGCTACTGCTTTGACAGGGAAGGAGCATTACCTAAATTGATGCCATTTATTTTGCTAAAGCGCTGATTATAAATAATAACACTATACAAGTCCTCAACCGATGGAGCACTTCCAGGTTTACTGATGGTGACAATGGTAGACCATACCAGTGAGGAAATGGGTTCCAATGGGGAAGAACATGACAGTTTTCAAGGTTGTCCCTATTCATGAACAATTGTTGGTATTTTCGAGGGAAATATGTTCCTTAGTCAGAAGTTGGTAATAGAGGCTGCCATTTTGAGAGGGAAGAAGCATTACCTAACTTAATGCCAATGACTTGCTGAAGCATTGAGTATCAGAAGCAATTATGCCATACATGTCCTTCACCAATGGAGCACTTCTCAGGCCAGGTTTACTGACGGTGACAGTGGTAGACCATACCAGTGATGAAATGGGATCCCTGGGGGAATAACATGGCAATTGTCAAGGTTTTCCAGCATGGTGACAATGGTGGACTATATCAGCAATGGGATTGCATGGGGAAGAACAATTTTCAAGGTTGTTCCAATTCATGGACAATTGTTGGTATTTTCGAGGGAAATATGTTCCTTAGTCAGAAGTTGGTAATAGAGGCTGCCATTTTGAGAGGGAAGAAGCATTACCTAACTTAATGCCAATGACTTGCTGAAGCATTGAGTATCAGAAGCAATTATGCCATACATGTCCTTCACCAATGGAGCACTTCTCAGGCCAGGTTTACTGACGGTGACAGTGGTAGACCATACCAGTGATGAAATGGGATCCCTGGGGGAATAACATGGCAATTGTCAAGGTTTTCCAGCATGGTGACAATGGTGGACTATATCAGCAATGGGATTGCATGGGGAAGAACAATTTTCAAGGTTGTTCCAATTCATGGACAATCGTTGGCATTTGCAAGGCATATTTTCCCTGTTCGGATGTTGTTAATAGAGGCTACAGCTTTGACAGGGAAGGAGCATTACCTAAGTTAATGGCATTTACTTTGCTAAAGCGTTGAACATTATAAATAATGGCACCATACAAGTCCTCCACCGATGGAGCTTTTCCAGGTATACTGATGGTGCCAGTGGTGGACCATACCAGTGATGAAATGGGATCTCAAGGGAAAGAACATGGCAGTTTTTAAGGTTGTCCAGCATAGTGACAATGGTGGAATATATCAGCAATGGGATCCCATGGGGAAGAACATGGCAATTCTCAAGGTTGTTCCTATTAATGGACAATCATTGGCATTTTTGAGGCATATATTCCCTAGTCAGAGGTTGGTAATAGAGGTTACAGCTTTGACAGGGAAGGGGCATTATCTAGGTTAATGGCATTTACTTTGCCAAAGCACTGAGTATCATAAACAATGACAAGTCCTCCACTGATGGAGCACCTCCAGGTTTACTGATGGGGACAATGGTGGACAATACTAGTGATGAAATGGGTTCCAATAGTAAATAACATGGCAGTTTTCAAGGTTGCTCCTATTCAGGGACAATCGTTGGCATTTTCGAGGCATATGTTCCCTAGTCACAGGCTGGTAATAGAGGCTATAGCTTTGAAAGGAACGGAGCAGTACCTAACTTAATGGCATTTACTTTGCTAAAGCATTGAGTATCCTAAGCAATTACACCACCATGGAGCACTTCTCAGGCCAGGTTTACTGATGGTGACAATGGTGGACCATACCAGTGATGAAATGGGATCATGGTGGACTATATCAGCAATGGGATCCCATGGGGAAGAACATGGCAATTTTCAAGGTTGTCTACCATGGTGACAATGGTGGACTATATCAGTAATGGGATCTAATGGGGAAGAACATGGCAATTTTCAAGGTTGTCCACCATGGTGACAATGGTGGACTATATCAGTAATGGGATCTAATGGGGAAGAACATGGCAATTTTCAAGGTTGTCCACCATGGTGACAATGGTGGACTATATCAGTAATGGGATCTAATGGGGAAGAACATGGCAATTTTCAAGGTTGTCTACCATGGTGACAATGGTGGACTATATCAGTAATGGGATCCCATGGGGAAGAACATGGCAATTTTCAAGGTTGTCCACCATGGTGACAATGGTGGACTATATCAGTAATGGGATCTAATGGGGAAGAACATGGCAATTTTCAAGGTTGTCCACCATGGTG
The DNA here is from genome assembly GCF_037356315.1 of Lithobates pipiens. Taxonomy (NCBI): domain Eukaryota; kingdom Metazoa; phylum Chordata; class Amphibia; order Anura; family Ranidae; genus Lithobates; species Lithobates pipiens. The sequence goes on from NW_027507800.1 coordinate 32,362, forward strand.
ACAATGGTGGACTATATCAGTAATGGGATCTAATGGGGAAGAACATGGCAATTTTCAAGGTTGTCTACCATGGTGACAATGGTGGACTATATCAGTAATGGGATCCCATGGGGAAGAACATGGCAATTTTCAAGGTTGTCCACCATGGTGACAATGGTGGACTATATCAGTAATGGGATCTAATGGGGAAGAACATGGCAATTTTAAAGGTTGTCTCTATTCATGGACAGTCATTGGCATTTTCGAGGCATATGTTCCCTAGTCAGAGGTTGGTAACAGAGGGTATAGCTTTGACAGGGAAGGAGCATTACCTAACTTAATAGCATTTATTTTGATGAAGTGCTGAGTATCATAACAATGACACCATACAAGTCCTCAACCGACGGAGCACTTCCAGGATTACTGATGGTGACAATGGTAGACAATACCAGTGATTAAAAATGAGATTTTCCTATTCATCGACAATCCTTAGCAATTTTAAAGCATATGTTCCTTAGCCAGAGGCTAATAAGTACATTAGAGACTACGGCTGCGACAGGGAAAGAGCATTAAAATAGATGGAACCCGAATTCATTAACATTTGGTTTGCTAAAGCACCCCCTCTATCATAAACAATCAAACACACCCTCCATCGATGAAGCATTTCTCAGAGGTAAGTTTCCTGATGATGGTGAAAACAGTGGACTGTACTTGTGTTGTGGGTGTTGAACTGGCCACTTGTAGTGTCCACTGGATGCCCAAGTGACAGGGTGACAACTCAAGTGCACAGTCTGGAGACAGGGACAGGGCGTTGTCGCCCTTTTTACAGGAAGCGTCTTAAGAAGCACCTCATTGGAAGGAAATAAAACATAAAAGGCAACTTTGTAATTAATGCAGCTTTGGTGATGATGGCATCACCCCATCACCTTGTCACAGTTCATGGGTCTGGTTTGGGGGTGACTAAAATACGTTGCCACCACCACCCTCCTTGGGCTCTCTCCAAGGGAAGTTGGGAGGGGGTGACACCATGTTTTACCACAGCAGGTGACACCAACCCTAGTGACACCACTGACCATACTGACCAATCAGAATTCTACTGATCTGTCCCGGAAGCACTGTGTGGAGAAGAGATAGAAGAGCGGAGATTTCACATTCCTGGACCGCTGGAGTGGCTACTGGGGTGCTGACAGCTTGGTATCCAGGGGCGGCATTGTCCATCAAGGGTGCCACCCCCTATATGCAATGGATAGATTCATGCATAGCATGAATCTATCCATGGCCGCCGCGGGTGTGAGACCTGTTTTCCGATTGGCCCGAAAAGAGAAGACTCCCGATTGGCTGCCGAGGAGGAGGGAGTAAACGGAAGCCACTGTCGCCATGATAAACTGTAGAAAGCAGGAGAATGGGTGGCTGCTGCCGACGAGCAGGGGAAGACGCCAGTGATAGGGTAAGTTCTACTGACCGACTGAACGGGGGGTGATATACTATTTGCTGGGCAGGGCAGTGGTGTATTTAGGTTTCGTGCTGCCCTAGGCCTAGCTAAACTTGCGCACCCCCTAATTTAAATATGACCCACCCCTTCCTCTCAAGGACACACCCCTTCCCTTTTAAGACCTGCCCTGTCATCTTCATGGGAGGAAGAGAGAGGGACGCCGCAGGAGGAGGACAGAGAGGGACGCCGCGGGAGGAGGAAAGAGAGGGATGACGAAGGAGGAGGACAGAGAGGGACGCCGCGGGAGGAGGACAGAGAGGGATGCCGCGGGAGGAGGACAGAGAGGGATGACGAAGGAGGAGGAGAGGGACGCCGCGGGAGAAGGACAGAGAGAGACGCCGCGGGAGGAGGACAGAGAGGGACGCCGCGGGAGGAGGACAGAGAGGGATGACGAAGGAGGAGGAGAGGGACGCCGCGGGAGAAGGACAGAGAGAGACGCCGCGGGAGGAGGACAGAGAGGGACGCCGCGGGAGGAGGACAGAGAGGGATGCCGCGGGAGGAGGACAGAGAGGGATGCCGCGGGAGGAGGACAGAGAGGGATGACGAAGGAGGAGGAGAGGGACGCCGCGGGAGAAGGACAGAGAGAGACGCCGCGGGAGGAGGACAGAGAGGGATGCCACAGGAAGAGGACAGAGAGGGACGCCGCGGGGGGAGGACAGAGAGGGATGCCACAGGAGGAGGACAGAGAGGGATGCCGCGGGAGGAGGACAGAGAGGGACGGTGCAGGAGGAGGACAGAGAAGGACGGTGCAGGAGGAGGACAGAGAGGGACGCCACGGGAGGAGGACAGGGAGGGACGCCGCAGGAGGAGGACAGAGAGGGACGGTGCAGGAGGAGGACAGAGAGGGATGCCGCGGGAGGAGGAAAGAGAGGGTCGCCGCGGGAGGATGACAGAGAGGGACGGTGCAGGAGGAGGACAGAGAGGGATGCCGCGGGAGGAGGAAAGAGAGGGTCGCCGCGGGAGGATGACAGAGAGGGATGGCGAAGGAGGACAGAGAGGGAAGGCGAAGGAGGACAGAGAGGGACGGTGCAGGAGGAGGACAGAGAGGGATGCTGCGGGAGGAGGACAGAGAGGCACGCCGCGGGAGGAGGACAGAGAGGGATGCCGCGGGAGGAGGACAAAGAGGGATGCTGCGGGAGGAGGACAGAGAGGGACGCCGCGGGAGGAGGACAGAGAGGGACGCCGCGGGAGGAGGACAGAGAGGGATGCCGCGGGAGGAGGACAAAGAGGGATGCTGCGGGAGGAGGACAGAGAGGGATGTTGCGGGGGAGGACAATGAGGGACGTTGTGGGAGGAGGACAGAGAGGGAATCCACGGGGGGGGGGGGACAAAAAGGGACGCCGTGGGAGGAGGACAGAGAGGGACGTTGTTGCGGTCAATAAGGCCTAGAGCAGGGATATGCAATTAGTGGACCTCCAGCTGTTGCAGAACTACAAGTCCCATGAGGCATAGCAAGACTGACAGTCACAAACATGACACCCAGAGGTAGAGGCATGATGGGACTTGTAGTTTCGCTGGAGGTCCACTAATTGCATATCCCTGGCCTAGAGAATAACAGGTTAGGCACGGCTCAGTCACCAGACCCAGCGAAACCACAACAGTGATACCGTGGCTCTCGCTCTGGCGGTGCAGGTACAGCGTGGCTCTCGCTCTGGCGGTGCAGGTACAGCGTGGCTCTCGCTCTAGCGGTGCAGGTACAGTGTGGCTCCCTCTTTGGTGGTGCAGGTACAGTGTGGCTCCCTCTTTGGTGGTGCAGGTACAGCGTGGCTCCCTCTGGGAGAGGGAGGCTGTACAGTTATGAAGATGAACAAACACTTGAGTCCTAAATGCTAACCATGTGTGTACCTGAATGTGACCTAGCCTCAGCCTCGTTTAGCCCCCTGTACAGCGTATCTCAGACTGGGAGAGGGAGAAGCAGCCCACGCAGCCTAAGGCCGCGTACACACGGGCGGACTGTTCGCCCAACTTTGTCCGCTGAACAGTGTTTGGGCGGACAGTCCGCTCGTGTGTGGGCTTTCAGCGGACAGTTTCAGCGGACAGTTTGACGGACAAGGTTTTTCGGAATTTCCGAAAAACTGTCCGCTGAAACCTTGTTTCAGCGAACAGTCCGCCCGTGTGTAGGCTTGTTCGTCAAACTAAGTTCTGCGCATGCTCAGAAAGGATTTACACGCCGAAAGTTATAATGCAGTGTATAGGACGTCGTATTTTTCGTCCCGTCGTACGTGCCGTTCACGTCATCGCGCACGGTTTCAGCAAACTGTTCGTCCGTCGTGTGTGGCCATGTCCGTCCATGCTAAGTTTGAGCGGACTGTTTGCCGAAACTGTTGGACGGACAAAGTTGGGCGAACAGTCCGCGCGTGTGTACGCGGCCTAAGAGGTGTTGCAGTTTATGAAGCATGGTGATAGAAGAGAAATAAGCTTATTGGCTTGCCGTTTCTCCTTTCGCTGTCCAATCACAGGATGGGCGGGAGGGACAAATCCTGTAAGCCCTATTACTGAACTGCAGCAGAGCAAAAAATAAATAAAAAAATCAGGTCTGTGCACTGTGAGGCAGAGCTGTGTAAATCGCAGGACTGGGTGGACAAATCCTTTGGTAGGTAAAAACAACAACTTTTTTTAATGGATATTTTGCTATATACATTTAAAAAAAAATTAAAAAAATCATAAGCACTGTTACTAGGCCAGCAAAGCGGAGTTACCCTTTAAAATGGGACGGAATAACAATCAGCTTTTCCGAACTTCCAGTTTATCTCTCGGTAAAACTCTCTTCCCTTCGAAAAAAAAAAAAAAGAAAATCAATCCGCCGCTGCGCCAATCTAGAGGGATCTTTTTTTATTGTAAACAAAATAAGCCATTATCCACCTTCCAAGGCGCCAAAGAGGGAGCAAAAAAAAAAAAAAGCAACAAAGCCCCGGGCTGTTCTCTTTACACGTATTTACCAGCCGCTTTCCTGGCGATGTCTGCGCCGTCCCGCGGGGATTAAACGCAGCTTACTGCAACCTTTTTTTTTTTTTTTTTTTTGTGGGCAGCAAAAACCATTTTCAGAAAGCCGGAGATTTTACTCGCAATTTATTATGTATGAAATACACATTTCAGGTGTGTTTTTCCCATCCCCCCTCCCCCCCTCGGGCCGGCCGAGAAGGAACTTTTCATGGGAGCAGATTGGAGGTTTTGCTCAGGCGGCGGTGACACACGGCAGTCATTGAGGTCAAACAGAAGCGGCAATTGAAGGCGAGCGTGTAACGCCGTGCAGAGGAGCGGATAGAATTTATCCGGCTAATGATTTCCATAGTCTACAGTGAAGTACGGCGGCAGGAAGTGGTGAAATCGCTCCCACACCCCCCCTCCCCCGAATAATTTAACTTGTCATTGCTCTCTCCTACGGTAAACAAATTATAGTGAGTATTATAAACCTGGGAAGGGAAAGGTTTGCATGGCGCAGGAAAGTTATTACTTGAACTTCGTGGTTATGGAATTAACGCGGCTTCCGTCTGAAAACGCCAATCTCCTGACACCGGAACAAGCATGCAGATAAGGAAGTTGTCACCTTACTTGGACTTTGTTACTGTTGTTCGCTTTATTTATTTCAGGTACTTTTGTAGCACTGGCGCTTTACACAACACTTTATAGACTGTCCATTAACGTCAGTCTCCGCCCCCGAGGAGCTTACAATATAATGTCCCTATCTCACACACTAAGGCCATTTTAAAGAAGAATGAACCCACCATGTCTTTTGGAGACACAATCACAGAGAGGACATACAGACTCCGTGTAAGGTTGGAACATTAAAACAAGGACTCTGAGTGTCACAAGACAGGACTGCTAACCACTGGGCCCCCACCCTCGAGGAGCTTATAAAGGTCCCTATCTCACATACTGGGGTCACTTTCCACAAACAGATAATGAACCCACCACCGTATCGTTGGATATACAAGCACAGGAAGAGCAGACAAGCTCAATGCAGGTAGTGCCCTGGTTGGGATATGAGCCAAGGACCCCGGTGTCCCAAGGCAGGACTGCTAATCACTAAGCCACTGGGCTAAGCCCCTGCCCTTGAGGTACTTACGCTCTAAGGATCCTATCGCACATACTAGGGCCACTTTGGACAGAAGTCAGTTAACCCACCACCATGTCTTTGGAAACACAAGCCCAGGGGAGGACATACTCCATGCAAGTAGTGTCCTGGTTTGGATATGAACTAAGCACCCCAGTGTCACAAAGCAGGACTGCTAACAGGGCTGGACTGGGACAGAAATTTGGCCCTGGACTTCATCCAGACCAGCCCACTTACATTTCGATTGTCCCATCATCACCCCCTTACAACAGAGTGTCCCATCATCACCACCTTACAACAGAGTGTCCCATCATCACCACCTTACATCAGAGTGTCCCATCATCACCCCCTTACAACAGAGTGTCCCATCATCACCACCTTACATCAGAGTGTCCCATTACCAGCCCCCTTACATCAGAGTATCCCATCAGCACCCCCTTACATCAGTGTGTCCCATCAGCGCCCCTTACATCAGAGTGTCCCATCAGCACCCCCTTACATCAGAGTGTCCCATCAGCACCCCCTTACATCAGAGTGTCCCCATTACTAGCCCCCTTACATCAGAGTATCCCATCAGCACCCCCTTACATCAGAGTGTCCCATCAGCACCCCCTTACATCAGAGTGTCCCATCAGCACCCCCTTACATCAGTGTCCCCATTACTAGCCCCCTTACATCAGAGTATCCCATCAGCACCCCCTTACATCAGAGTGTCCCATCAGCACCCCCTTACATCAGAGTGTCCCCATTACCAACCCCCTTACATCAGAGTATCCCATCAGCACCCCCTTACATCAGAGTGTCCCATCACCAACCCCCTTACATCAGAGTGTCCCATCACCAGCCCCCTTACATCAGAGTGGCCCACTGAGCCATCGGCCCACCGGGAAACTCCCGGTAGTCCCGATGGCCAGTACATGCCTGACTGCTAACCACTAAGCTGAGACCGCGTCCTTGAGAACCTTACAATTTATTGTCCCCATCCTACATACTGAAGCTAATTTGGACAGGAGACAATTAACCTACCACTGTGTCTTTGAAGGTACAAGCACAGGGAGAACACACAAACTCCATCCAGGTAGAGCCTTGGTTGGGATACGAGTCAAGGACCCCGGTGTCACAAGGCAGGACTGCTAATCATTAAGCCACTGGGCTGGGCCCCTGCCCTTGAGGTACTTACACTCTAAGGATCCTATCTCACATAGTAGGGCCACTTTGGACAGGAGTCAGTTAACCCACCACCATGTCTTTGGAAACATAAGCAGAGTGTAAGTAGTGTCCTGGTTTGGATATGACCCAAGCACCCCAGAGTCACAAGGGAGGACTGCTAACCACTAAGCTGAGACCCCGCCCTTGAGAACCTTACAATTTATTGTCCCTATCACATACTGAGGCTAGTTTGGATAGGAGACAATTAACCTACCACTATGTCTTTGAAGGCACAAGCACAGGGAGAACATACAAACTCCATCCAGGTAGTGCCCTGGTTGGGATATGAGTCAAGGACCCCGGTGTCAGAAGGCAGGACTGCTAATCACTAAGCCACTGGGCTGGGCCCCTGCCCTTGAGGTACTTATAATCTAAGGATCCTATCTCACATACTAGGGCCACTTTGGACAGAAGTCAGTTAACCCACCACCATGTCTTTGGAAACACAAGCCCAGGGGAGGACATACTCCATGCAAGTAGTGTCCTGGTTTGGATATGAACCAAGCACCCCAGTGTCACAAAGCAGCACTGCTAACCACTAAGCTGAGACCCCGTCCTTGAGAACCTTACAATTTATTGTCCCCATCTTACATACTGAGGCTAGTTTGGACAAGAGACAACTAACCTACCACTGTGTCTTTGGAGACACAAGCCCAGGGGAGGACTTACTAAGTCCATGCAAGTAGTGTCCTGGTTGGGATACGAACCAAGCACCCCACTGTCACAAGGCAGGACTGGTAGCCACTAAGCCGAAACCTCTCCCTTGAGGATCTTACAATTTACGGAAAAAAAGGAGAAAGGAGCCAATTAACCTACCTTTGGAGAAATAACTCCATACAGGTAGTGCTCTGGTTAACCAAGGACCCCAATGTCGCAAGACAGGACTGCTAACCATTACGTTACTGGGCTGAGCCCCCACCCTTGAAGAGTTTATACTCTAAAGGTCCCTATCTCCCATACTGGGGCCACTTTCCATAGGAGACAATTAACCTACCACTGTGTCTTTGAAGGCACAAGCACAGGGAAAACAAATTCCATGAAGGTAGTGCTTATTGAGATATGAACCAGGGACCCCATTGTCACAAGACAGGACTGCTAACCACTAAGCCCCTGAGCTGAGCCCCCACCCTTGAGGAGCCTACACTCTAAGGTCCCTTTCTCACATACTGTACTGGGATTGGTTTGGACAGGAGACAATTGACCTACCGCCATGTTTTTGGAGACACAAGCACACTGCCAACTGCTAAGCCACTGGGCTGCCAATGAGTCTAAGATGCAGTGCCCGGGGCGAGGATGTGGAACTGTGCAAAACCCCCCACTGCTAATGCATGCCAGAGAATTGGTGTAGCACCCTGTACCCATTCCTTACACTTTGCTCTGACTGCCCATGGTTAGACTGAAATGCACCACACATGCGTGGTCAATCACTTACTTTCTAGCAGATATAAGGTAGTTGTACATGTACAGCTGTGGGCAGATGGGGTGGAGAGCGGACATGTTCAAGGACAGTGTGACAGCAGTAGCTGTCAGAACAGACATGAAGCTGCAGCCTACTGGTTGCTAGCCACTGATTTGGAGCATTTGTCTGGTGAGGGGGTGCCCCCTCCTTGTACTGGTGCACCAGGGGCCGCTGCCCTTTCTGCCCACCCCTTCCAAAACATACATGGCGGAGTGGGTGTCCCTAGGCAGGTTGTGTTTGAATGGTAATGCCCACATGTGGTCCTCTATGATTGTTAGAACTGAATTCCAGTGAATAAAGGGGGCGGGTCAGGCAGAAGAGAAAGAGTAGATGATGCTGGACGTCCCCCAGCCAGGAAATGAGGGCGGGGCTCTATCTGACTGGCTGCAGCTTCTAATGCACATTGTGAGAAGCTCACAGTGTGCAGTGAAACCAGAGGAAGCCGTCTCAGTCCAGGAGAGGAGCCGCTACAACCGGGCAAGACTGAAGGGAAGGGTGGAGTTCCTCTTTAAGCCGCCTGCCACCGGTTTGTGAGTTTATTTGCAGCAGAAAAGGGGGTTGGAGACAGCCGGCTGACAGATGAGTGATGGGACTCTTCTAGACTTGATCAGAGGCCGACATAAATTCATATTTATGAGTGATTAGCAGCACAAGCTTCATTTGGCATGCAAATCAAGACAAGCTGATGAATTGATTTCTCTGATTTGAATTTATTGACTTGTTAATCACATTCCTACTTATAAGCGGGATAAATATATTACATACCGAAAAGGTCGATTTAGAATACAGACGCTGCAAAGAGGCAGGAGCAGGATCCAATAGCTCAGGAGGCCTGCTGCAACCATAGAACCTGAGGCCTTCTGAAACCATAGCACTGGATCCCTGTTGCAACCACAGTACCAAGGCCTCCTGCAACCACAGTACCAAGGCCTCCTGCAACCACAGCCCCTGAGGCCTCCTGCAACCACAGCCCCGGAGGCCTCCTGCAACCACAGCCCCGGAGGCCTCCTGCAACCACAGCTCCAGAGGCCTCCTGCAACCACAGCCCCGGAGGCCTCCTGCAACCACAGCCCCGGAGGCCTCCTGCAACCACAGCTCCAGAGGCCTCCTGCAACCACAGCCCCGGAGGCCTCCTGCAACCACAGCACCGGAGGCCTCCTGCAACCACAGCCCCAGAGGCCTCCTGCAACCACAGCACCGGAGGCCTCCTGCAACCACAACCCCGGAGGCCTCCTGCAACCACAGCCCCAGAGGCCTCCTGCAATCACAGCACCGGAGGCCTCCTGCAATCACAGCACCGGAGGCCTCCTGCAACCACAGCCCCGGAGGCCTCCTGCAAACACAGCCCGGAGGCCTCCTGCAACCACAGCACCGGAGGCCTCCTGCAACCACAGCCCCGGAGGCCTCCTGCAACCACAGCCCCGGAGACCTCCTGCAACCATAGTATCGGAGGCCGGCTGCAACCATAGCATCGGACAACAATAGCACTAGAGGCTTCTTGCAACCATAGTACCGGAGGCCAGCTGCAAACATAGCAGCGGAGGCCTCCTGCAACCATAGCCCTGGAGGCCGGTTTGAACCATAGCACCAGAGGCCAGCTTCAACCATAGCATCGGACAACAATAGCACTAGAGGCTTCTTGCAACCATAGTACCGGAGGCCAGCTGCAAACATAGCAGTGGAGGCCTCCTGCAACAATAGCACTGGAGGCCAGTTGCAACCATAGCATCAGAGGCTGGTTGCAACCATAGTACTGGAGGCCTCCTGCAACCACAGTAATGGAGGTGGGCTGCAACTAGACATGTGCATTCGTTTTCGTCCGAATGCATTTTCGTCCGAATTTCAGCTATTTTCGTTTTCGTTTTGACAAACGATAACGAAAGCACAAAATCCGAAAAACGAAAGATCCGACATAAATAAATGCTTTATTTTCGTTTTCATTGTTACAACAGTTCGATATAGAATAGGAGATTCGACATGACTCTGACAACAATCTGTCTATAGAACCTGTGTTCGAATGTGCCTAACCTTACCTCTATTAGTCCAAGATTATATAGAGAAAATATTCGACAGAGAAAAAAGATTTGACAGAGAGAAAAGATTCTGCAAGTTACTGTCCTAAAAAGTGTTTGGGGACCCGGGTCCTGCCCCAGGGGACATGTATCAATGCAAAAAAAAGTTTTAAAAACGGCCGTTTTTTCGGGAGCAGTGATTTTAATAATGATTAAAGTGAAACAATAAAAGTGTAATATTCCTTTAAATTTCGTAGGGGGGGGGTTGTCTATAGTATGCCTGTGAAGGGGCGCATGTTTCCCGTGCTTAGAATTGTCCCTGCACAAAGTGTCATTTATGCAGGAAAAAAAGTCCTTTAAAATCACTCGCGGCTATAATGAATTGTCGGCTCCCGTAATACAGAGAACACTCATTGAAAGTCATTGATAAAAAAATAAATAAATAATAAAAAAAAAAGCGTGGGGGTCCCCCAAATTCAATTACCAGGCCCTTCAGGTCTGGTATGGATATTAAGGGGAACCCCGCGTCAAATTTAAAAAAAAATTGACGTGGGGTTCCCCCTAAAAATCCATACCAGACCCTTTATCCGAGCACGCAACCTGGCAGGCCGCAGGAAAAGAGGGGGGGACGAGAGAGCGGCCCCCCCTCCCTCCTGAACCGTACCAGGCCACATGCCCTCAACATTGGGAGGATGCTTTGGGGGTCTGTGACCCCTCAAAGCACCTTGTCCCCATGTTGATGAAGACAAGGGCCTCATCCTCACAACCCTGGCCGGTGGTTGTGGAGGTCTGCGGGCGGGGGGCTTATCAGAATCTGGAAGCCCCCTTTAACAAGAGGAACCCCCAGATCCCGGCCCCCCCCCTGTTTGAAATGGTACCATTTCACAAAGAAAGTGTAAACAATGGTTAAATAAAACAAACACACTTTTGAAAAATTCCTTTATTAAAAATAAAAAAATAAAAAAAGATTCCAGCGGCGGTAATCCACTCTTGCTATCCAGCGACGGACGGTCATCTCTCCAGCGATGGCTCATCTCATCCAGCGCAGCGAATCCTCCGTCCTTCTTCTGTCTCCGTGGAGGAGACACTGCAAGGATTCCGGCGGCTGACGTTTCTAATATACGGAGGGCGGGGCCACCCGTCACCTGACCCCGCCCCCCTCTGACGCAAGGGGAAACCCGGGGTTCCCTGTGACGTAGGGGTGACCCGCCCCCCTCTGATGTAACACAGGCAGGTTTCCGTTACATCAGAGGGGGGCGGGGTCACCCATATGTCACGGGGAACCCCGGGTTTCCCCTTGCGTCAGAGGGGGGCGGGGTCAGGTGACGGGTGGCCCCGCCCTCCGTATATAAGAAACGTCATCCGCCGGAATCCTTGCAGTGTCTCCTCCACGGAGACAGAAGAAGGATGGATCGCTGCGCTGGATGAGATGGGACATCGCTGGAGAGATGACCGTCCGTCGCTGGATAGCAAGAGTGGATTAGCACCGCTGGAATCTTTTTTTTATTTTTTTATTTTTAATAAAGGAATTTTTCAAAAGTGTGTTTGTTTTATTTAACCATTTTTTACACTTTCTTTGTGAAATGGTAGGGGTACTTTTGTACCCCCTTACCATTTCAAACAGGGGGGGGGCCGGGATCTGGGGGTCCCCTTGTTAAAGGGGGCTTCCAGATTCTGATAAGCCCCCCGCCCGCAGACCTCCACAACCACCGGCCAGGGTTGTGGGGATGAGGCCCTTGTCTTCATCAACATGGGGACAAGGTGCTTTGAGGGGTCACAGACCCCCAAAGCATCCTCCCAATGTTGAGGGCATGTGGCCTGGTACGGTTCAGGAGGGAGGGGGGGCCGCTCTCTCGTCCCCCCCTCTTTTCCTGCGGCCTGCCAGGTTGCGTGCTCGGATAAAGGGTCTGGTATGGATTTTTAGGGGGAACCCCACGTCAATTTTTTTTTAAATTTGAGGCAGGGTTCCCCTTAATATCCATACCAGACCTGAAGGGCCTGGTAATTGAATTTGGGGGACCCCCACGCTTTTTTTTTTTATTTATTTATTTATTTTTTTATCAATGACTTTCAATGAGTGTTCTCTGTATTACGGGAGCCGACAATTCATAATAGCTGCGAGTGATTTTAAAGGACTTTTTTTCCTGCATAAATGACACTTTGTGCAGGGACAATTCTAAGCACGGGAAACATGCGCCCCTTCACAGGCATACTATAGATACCCCCCCCTACGAAATTTAAAGGAATATTACACTTTTATTGTTTCACTTTAATCATTATTAAAATCACTGCTCCCGAAAAAACGGCCGTTTTTAAAACTTTTTTTTGCATTGATCCATGTCCCCTGGGGCAGGACCCGGGTCCCCAAACACTTTTTAGGACAGTAACCTGCATATTACCCTTTAAAATGAGCACTTTAGATTTTGAACATTGGAGTCCCATAGACTTTAATAGGGTTCTAAAGTATGCTATATACTAGCTCCGTCGAATCTTCTTTATACATTCGACAGACACCATAAGCCTTCAAAGACAAATTCAACCATAATTCATGTGGATTTTCGGACGAATGCAATTTTTGAACGAAAAACGAAATAAATAAAAACGAATTTCGGGAGTAACTAAATAAATTAAGTTTTCAGACGAAAACGAAATTCCCAAACGAAATATTTTACTCTGCACATGTCTAGCTGCAACTATAGTACCGGAGGCCAGCTGCAACCATAGTACCAGAGGTCGGCTACAACCATAGTACCAGAGGCTGGCTACAACCATAGTACCAGAGGCTGGCTACAACCATAGTACCAGAGGCCGGCTACAACCATAGTACCAGAGGCCAGGTACAACCATAGTACCAGAGGCTGGCTACAACCATAGTACCAGAGGCCGGCTACAACCATAGTACCAGAGGCTGGCTACAACCATAGTACCAGAGGCCGGCTACAACCATAGTACCAGAGGCTGGCTACAACCATAGTACCAGAGGCCGGCTACAACCATAGTACCAGAGGCTGGCTACAACCATAGTATCAGAGGCCGGCTACAACCATAGTACCAGAGGCCGGCTACAACCATAGTACCAGAGGCTGGCTACAACCATAGTACCAGAGGCCGGCTACAACCATAGTACCAGAGGCCGGCTACAACCATAGTACCAGAGGCTGGCTACAACCATAGTACCAGAGGCCGGCTACAACCATAGTATCAGAGGCCGGCTACAACCATAGAACCGGAGTCCGGCTACAACTATAGCACCGGGGGCCTCCTGCAACCATGTGTATAAGATTTACCCACAATCCCATGTTTTACTCACACAAATAAGAGGGAGAAAATGATTCTGTTTAAAAGCTATTGTTATATTCAAGCAAAATCATCTATTATTATTATTATTATGCTATAAGATAATAATTTATCATTTGTCTATTTACTGTGAAATTACTGTTTGGAAGTTATAACTTCAAACTTCAGTAATTTGATCCGTTAAGAAACCTGCTTTTAAAAATATAGTAAATTACCTTAACCGCATGCCGACCAGCCGCCGCAGTTGTACTGCGGCAGCATGGCATGGCTGCGCGAATCGCCGTTATGCTACGTTGGCAGCATAAATGGCCACTAGGGGGCGCTCGCACTTCCCCCTTCCCCCCCACGCTCGCTTCCCGAGCCAATGCGAGTGCCTGGCGGTCTCGATCGCCGCCGGGCTTCCGCGATCGCTCGGGGCACACAGAGAACCGGCAGCTGTTTCCGGTTCTCTTAGCAGGGAACTGTCAGATCGTCTGTCCATACAGAGTATGAACAGCGATCTGTTAGTTTGCCTGCGCAGTTCCCCCCCCCCCCCCCCCCCCCTTCAGTTAGAACAAAAACTAGGAATTTTTCAATTGCTATTCAATCGCTTATTGCGGGTTTTTATTTACCAAAAATATGTAGAAGAATACGTATCGAGGAAAAAAAAAATTATTTATTTTTTTATATATTTTGGGGGATATTTATTATAGCAAAAAGATAAAAAGAATGCGTTTTTTTTTTTCTTCAAAATTGTCGCTCTATTTTTGTATATAGCGCAAAAAATAAAAACCGAAGGGGTGATCAAATACCACCGAAAGAAAGTTCTATCTGTGGGGGGGAAAAAAGGCCGTCAATTTAGTTTGGGAACCAACGTCGCACGTCCGCGCAAATTTTCAGTTAAAGCGACGCAGTGCCGAATTCGCAAAAGGTGGTCTGGTCTTTGGTCAGACAAATGGTCCGGTGGCTTAAGTGGTTAAAAATAAATATAGAATAATCATTTGTATATTACTTATGGTAATGAACCCCTTGCCACCCAGGTCAATTCTGACACTTCTCTCCTACATGTGAATATCATTTTTTTTTTTTGCTAGAAAATGACTTGCTAGAACCCCCAAACATTATATATATATATATATATATATATATATATATATATATATATATATATATATATCTATATATATATATATAAATCTATATATATATATATATATATATATATATATATATATATAGATATATATATATAGTTTTAGCAGACACCCTAGGGAATAAAATGGTGGTCGTTGCAACTTTTTGTCTTTTCATGAATAAAAAAAACAAAAAACAAAAAAACCCCCACTAACATTAGTCTGATTGTTTTTGTATAATGTGAAAGGTGACGATACGCCGAGAAAATAGATACCAAACATGCTTTAAAATTGCGCACGCTCGTGGAATGGCGGCAAACTTCACCTACTTATAAATCTCCATAGGCGGCGCTTTCATTTTTTTTTTTTTTTTTTTTTTTTACAGGTCACATGTTTACAGTTACAGAAGAGGTCTAGTGCTAGAATTATTGCTCTCGCTCTACCGATAGCGGCGCGTATGTAACCCGTGTTTATCCGGCTCTGATACCAGCCACTCACCTCACCGGCCACTCACCTCACCGCACGTCCCTGGAACGCATTCCTAGAGAAACATTCTTGACCTGCATTTGTAGGTAACCATTATTTATTTATTTATTTATTATTTTTGCTTGTGCGTTGGGAATGCGTTCTCTGATGCACAGTGTGAACGCACCCTAAATGACACAAATAATGGAGCTCTGTAATGATCAACACATACCTGAATTTATTATTTAAAGGCAATACCTGAATGTGACCTGGTATATCAGCCTCTGTACAGCAGAGCTTAGCATGGAAGAGAAAGAAGCGGCACAAGGGGCCAATCAGGCTATGTGCTGTCAAGATTAGAGCGCTGATAGGAGGATAGAGCAGAATGACGGACAAATAAGCTCATCGTTGTGCTGCTTCTCATTTCCCTGTCCAGTCTGGGGGAGGGGGGAGGGGGGGGGGGCCAGGATGTCTTGGGCTCAAGGGAAGTGCGTTCAATGTCATTGACCATCTAGTGGCAGAAAAAAGGTATTACAGGGAAAATAAATCTCTGGATTGAAGGAGAGTATTGCAAAAAAAAAAAAAATACATTTTACCTAATGGCCGAATCATTTATATCTGGTTATATTTATCTTGAGTTTTGCTTTGCATACTTAGTGACGGTTCCGCAAACCTCATTATTTCTTATTTTCTCCTATTATATCCATTCCTTTTCTGAGCCAATAATAACCGTATATGTGTGACAGTAAATGATTCACACACATCCAGCAATATCTCTGGCGTTGCCGTTGTGAGGGGACGACGGACGGGGAAATAATGAGCCGGAGCGCCATTCACACATATACAGGATCCATAGAAGGTCACATCCCTCTGATGTTTCTTCTCTTACATACAATATTCGTTTTTAGGAATTTTTCCTGTTTATGAAGCAGATTTATACAATTCTCTGCCCAATTACACCACAACAAACACACGACAAGGTGAATAGAGGGGGTTCCCTCTGGGCAAAAGTGTGATAGCCCCCTTAAACTTTTCAACCTTTTGCCACATTTCAGGCTTCAAACATAAAGATATACAATTTTTATATTTCGTGAAGAATCACCACAAGTGGGACACAATTGTGAAGTTGAACGAAATCGATTGGATTTTTTAAACTTTTTAGCAAATAAAAAACTGAAAAGTGGTGCGTGCAAAATTATTCGGCCCCTTTACTTTCAGTGCAGCAAACTCACTCCAGAAGTTCAGCGAGGATCTCTGAATGATCCAATGTTGTCCTAAATGACTGATGGTGATAAATAGAATCCACCTGTGTGTAATCAAGTCTCTGTATAAATGCACCTGCTCTGTGATAGTCTCAGGGTTCTGTTGAAAGCGCAGAGAGCATCATGAAGACCAAGGAACACACCAGGCAGGTCCGTAATACTGTTGTGGAGAAGTTTAAAGCCGGATTTGGATACAAAAAGATTTCCCAAGCTTTAAACATCCCAAGGAGCACTGTGCAAGCGATCATTTTGAAATGGAAGGAGTATCAGACCACTGCAAATCTACCAAGACCTGTCCGTCCCTCTAAACTTTCAGCTCAGACAAGGAGAAGACTGATCAGAGATGCAGCCAAGAGGCCCATGATCACTCTGGATGAACTGCAGAGAACTACAGCTGAGGTGGGAGAGTCTGTCCATAGGACAACAATCAGTCGTACACTGCACAAATCTGCCCTTTATGGAAGAGTGGCAAGAAGAAAGCCATTTCTCAAAGATATTCATAAAAAGTCTCTTCTAAAGTTTGCCACAAGCCACCTGGGAGACACACCAAACATGTGGAAGAAGGTGCTCTGGTCACATGAAACCAAAATCCAACTTTTTTCCCACAATGCAAAAAGATATGTTTGGCGTAAAAGCAACACAGCTCATCACCCTCAACACACCATCCCCACTGTCACACATGGTGGTGGCAGCATCATGGTTTGGGCCTGCTTTTCTTCAGCAGGGACAGGGAGATGGTTAAAATTGAGGGGAAGATGGATGGAGCCAAATACAGGACCATTCTGGATGAAAACCTGTTGGAGTCTGCAAAAGCCCTGAAACTGGGACGGAGATTTATCTTCCAACAAGACAATGATCCCAAACATACAGCAAAATCGACAAAGGAATGGTTCACAAATAAACGTATCCAGGTGTTAGAATGGCCAAGTCAAAGTCCAGACCTGAATCCAATCGAGAATCTGTGGAAAGAGCTGAAAACTGCTGTTCACAAACGCTCTCCATCCAACCTCACTGAGCTCCAGCTGTTTTGCAAGGAAGAATGGGCAAGAATTTCAGTCTCTCGATGTGCAAAACTGATAGAGACATACCCCAAGAGACTTGCAGCTGTAATCGCAGCAAAAGGTGTCTCTACAAAGTATTAACACAAGGGGGCCGAATAATTTTGCACGCCCCACTTTTCATTTTTTTATTAGTTAAAAAGTTTTCAAAAATCCAATAGATTTCGTTCCACTTCACAATTGTGTCCCACTTGTTGGTGATTCTTCACAAAAAATAATACAAAAAAATACATTGGCGTGCGCACATGGTGTGTAAGCTGTGCCTGGGCACACCCTAATCACTCTGTGATGTGCAACCTGGCTGCAGAGAAAGGGACTGAGAAATCGTAGTATCTTGGTCCCTTTCTCTTCCTCAAAAGTAAGACATCAGGGGTCTGTTTAGATCCCTGATATTTCACCAAAGCCTCAGTAAAAAAAAAAAAAAAAAAATACTAAAACAAAATATTTAGAAAAAATTATAGAAAAAATACAATTGTAAAAAAAAGAAAAAAAAAGAAGAGGAAAAATAAATAAATAAAACGACTGACACCAATTTATGACATTGTATACCGACAAAGTTCACTGCTCTACTGCTATACACATAGCAGGCACACCCGGCACACCCTGTGTGCGCGCGCCAATGGCAAGGAGACATCCCCATCCAGCAAAGAAACAGCTCAATCCAACAAAGAGACAATCAGTTACAGAAAGTTATTTTAATGGTTCCTCTGTGTTGAAAATGTTGAGGGAGGGTGATATAAACGTCGGGGTGTCTTGTTGACAATCATTAGAACTGAAGAAGTGGATTGGAGGAGCTGCGAAACGTCTTCAACTTTGGAGGTCAAGTCCTGCTGACTGTGAGGAACTACTACTGGCTAGGACCCGGACACGTGAGAACCGTCACATAGATCCAGATTTTTAATTTACTGGGAGTGGCTTGTATTACATGTTTATTTTTAAAATAATTAATTAATTAAAAAATAATAATAATTTTAAAATGTTAAACTAAATTATAATGGCAAAATAAATGAAAAGAAAAAAAGATAAACAATCAGAAAAGGAACGCCTTGCCCTTTTTTTTTTTTTTTTACTGCAAACCAGTTGAACGTTGGAGCAGAATCTGGAATAGGACTACGATCGGGGCAGATTGCTACCAGCAGGACCTTCTCCACCCCCCCCTCCACCCCCAAGGGAATGGATAATGTGCATTTTTTGCATTCAATTTACAATTTTACAAGGGTCCTTTGAGGTGAGTTGGCATTACAAGGGAGAATTCGTCTTGTAAAGCCGTACCATCCGCCACAAGGCCCTTCAGGATATCTGGCAAACAACACGCCAGAAGGATAAGGTTTCACCATGTTAAAGATAACAAGCAATAGACAGGGCCTCTTTGATATTATTACAAGACCCCCCCCCCAGGGTGCTGCCCTCAGTCCAAACCCAAGTGGCTTCTGGCAGAGATCTGTGTGTGACGGCCTGGAGACACAGACAAGGTGGGAGGGGCGCGAGACCACAAGAAAGAGCAAATTTATCCCCTATGTATCCCTGTATCTGTGTAATAGTACAACATATATAAATATACTGTATACGATAAAGAAATATTTGTATATAGTGCTATAGCTGGGGGGTGTAATTCCCGCCTTCTGGAGCATGCAGCGCCTATGATGGATGTCACACATCCCGCGTTGGGTGCCCATGTGTCCCGGATTGCCCGGGATTGTCCCTGATTTGAGATTTTTGTCCCGTGGCCCGGGCACCTTCATTCCGGGACAATACAGTGTCCCGGAATGAAAAAAAAACACAGTCCGCTCCACGACTCGCCTGTTTGCCGCCGCTACACATGTCAGACTCTCGCGGACTCACACAGGATGACACATAGACTGCCAGTCTGGTTGCTAGGCTAGGGGCCGATTCCTGCGGTCCCTGCATTGGACCAGTGGGACGTCCATCATAGGCGATGCAGGCTCCAGAAGGCAGAACCTACTATGTCACTCGGCGGTGCTCTGGATAAGATCGGTCCTCACTCGCCAACGCTGGTGGGGCTCTGGGCTAAAAATGGAATGGTGCATGCCTGAGACCCTGGGTCTTTCGGGGACCCATTCTGGGCTCCAGCCACCCCCCCCCCCCCCCTCCCGATCCCACTGACTACAGCTAATGACTTTGTCTAGGCTGAACTGATGTCATCAGTCTGCTGCAGGCAGAAGTAAGCATTTCCTCAGTTTCCTCCCCCCCCCCGCCATGATCAGCCTGCGTTACAAGGCGAGAGGCTGCCGCAGGGGGCTGATCTGTGTCAGGCATTTGTGAGAGAGAACCGGATTTAGACGATTGTGTCACCTTGGAGCTGGCACCTCTGGGTAAGAAATATTTGTAACAGAAAAAAAAAAAAAGAAACATTACAGCAAAAGTAGAAATATACTTTAAGTTTGGCTTTGTAGGAGGAGCAAAGGCGCAAATAATGCAGATGAATTTCACAGCTGGCCTCTGAGTCAGTCTATAAGGAGGAGGATTGGGGGTCCAACTCCACACCCCCCTTCATCCCAGAGCATCAGTAGTGAGGGGCAGCCAGCATTGAAACAGGGTGCACATCCAAAGCTGTACTGGGGTGGGAGATCTGTATTGGGAGGGGAGAAAGCTGTACTGGGGTTGGAGATCTGTATTGGGAGGTGAGAAAGCTGTACTGGGGTGGGAGATCTGTATTGGGAGGGGAGAAAGCTGTACTGGGGTGGGAGATCTGTATTGGGAGGGGAGAAAGCTGTACTGGGGTGGGAGATCTGTATTGGGAGGGGAGAAAGCTGTACAGGGGTGGGAGATCTGTATTGGGAGGGGAGAAATCTGTGCTGGGGTGGGAGATCTGTATTGGGAGGGGAGAAAGCTGTACTGGGGTGGGAGATCTGTATTGGGAGGGGAGAAAGCTGTAGTGGGGTGGGAGATCTGTATTGGGAGGGGAGAAAGCTGTACAGGGGTGGGAGATCTGTATTGGGAGGGGAGAAAGCTGTAGTGGGGTGGGAGATCTGTATTGGGAGGGGAGAAAGCTGTACAGGGGTGGGAGATCTGTATTGGGAGGGGAGAAAGCTGTACTGGGGTGGGAGATCTGTATTGGGAGGGGAGAAAGCTGTAGTGGGGTGGGAGATCTGTATTGGGAGGGGAGAAAGCTGTACAGGGGTGGGAGATCTGTATTGGGAGGGGAGAAAGCTGTACTGGGGTGGGAGATCTGTATTGGGAGGGGAGAAAGCTGTACTGGGGTGGGAGATCTGTATTGGGAGGGGAGAAAGCTGTAGTGGGGTGGGAGATCTGTATTGGGAGGGGAGAAAGCTGTACTGGGGTGGGAGATCTGTATTGGGAGGGGAGAAAGCTGTACTGGGGTGGGAGATCTGTATTGGGAGGGGATAAATCTGTACTGGGGTGGGAGATCTGTATTGGGAGGGGAGAAAGCTGTAGTGGGGTGGGAGATCTGTATTGGGAGGGGAGAAATCTGTACTGGGGTGGGAGATCTGTATTGGGAGGGGAGAAAGCTGTAGTGGGGTGGGAGATCTGTATTGGGAGGGGAGAAAGCTGTACTGGGGTGGGAGATCTGTATTGGGAGGGGAGAAAGCTGTACTGGTGTGGGAGATCTGTATTGGGAGGGGATAAATCTGTGCTGGGGTGGGAGATCTGTATTGGGAGGGGAGAAATCTGTGCTGGGGTGGGAGATCTGTATTGGGAGGGGAGAAAGCTGTACTGGGGTGGGAGATCTGTATTGGAAGGGGAGAAAGCTGTACTGGGGTGGGAGATCTGTATTGGGAGGGGAGAAAGCTGTACTGGGGTGGGAGATCTGTATTGGGTGGGGATAAAGCTGTACTGGGGTGGGAGATCTGTATTGGGAGGGGAGAAAGCTGTACTGGGGTTGGAGATCTGTATTGGGAGGGGAGAAAGCTGTACTGGGGTGGGAGATCTGTATTGGGAGGGGAGAAAGCTGTACTGGGGTGGGAGATCTGTATTGGGAGGGGAGAAAGCTGTACTGGGGTGGGAGATCTGTATTGGGAGGGGAGAAAGCTGTAGTGGGGTGGGAGATCTGTATTGTTAGGGGAGAAAGCTGTACTGGGGTGGGAGATCTGTATTGGGAGGGGAGAAAGCTGTACTGGGGTGGGAGATCTGTATTGGGAGGGGATAAATCTGTACTGGGGTGGGAGATCTGTATTGGGAGGGGAGAAAGCTGTAGTGGGGTGGGAGATCTGTATTGGGAGGGGAGAAATCTGTACTGGGGTGGGAGATCTGTATTGGGAGGGGAGAAAGCTGTAGTGGGGTGGGAGATCTGTATTGGGAGGGGAGAAAGCTGTACTGGGGTGGGAGATCTGTATTGGGAGGGGAGAAAGCTGTACTGGTGTGGGAGATCTGTATTGGGAGGGGATAAATCTGTGCTGGGGTGGGAGATCTGTATTGGGAGGGGAGAAATCTGTGCTGGGGTGGGAGATCTGTATTGGGAGGGGAGAAAGCTGTACTGGTGTGGGAGATCTGTATTGGGAGGGGAGAAAGCTGTACTGGGGTGGGAGATCTGTATTGGGAGGGGAGAAAGCTGTACTGGGGTTGGAGATCTGTATTGGGAGGGGAGAAAGCTGTACTGGGGTGGGAGATCTGTATTGGGGGGGGGATCTATACTGGGGTGGGAGATCTGTATTGGGAGCAAAGAGATTTGTATAGGGTGAGTAATCTGTAGTACTGGGAGGGGGGAGATCTGTACTAGGGGGAGAAATCTGAACTGGGAGGGGGGAGAGCTGTACTGGTGGTGGGGGATTTATACTAGGGTGGCTGATCTGTACTGGTAAGAGCTATACTCCGGTGGGAGATCTGTACTGGGAGGGGGGGGGCTGTACTGGTGGTGGGTGATCTGTACTGGGGGGGGGGGCAGGAATCTGTACTGGGTAGAGCTGTACAGAGGTGGGAGATCTGTATTGGAAGGGGGAGAATTGTACTAAAAGGAGGGGGGGGGGTGAGATCCCTACTGGGTTAGAGCTGTACTGGGGTAGGAGATTTGTACTGCGGGGGAGGTCTGTATTGGGAGGGGGGAGCTCTGTACTGGGGGTGGGTGATCCATACTGGGGGGTGGGATCTGTACAGGGTAGAGCTGTACAGGGGTGGGAGATCTGTATTGGAAGGGGAGAAAGCTGTACTGGGGTGGGAGATCTGTATTGGGAGGGGAGAAAGCTATACTGGGGTTGGAGATCTGTATTGGGAGGGGAGAAAGCTGTAGTGGGGTGGGAGATCTGTATTGGGAGGGGAGAAAGCTGTAGTGGGGTGGGAGATCTGTATTGGGAGGGGAGAAAGCTGTACTGGTGTGGGAGATCTGTATTGGGAGGGGAGAAAGCTGTACTGGGGTGGGAGATCTGTATTGGGAGGGGAGAAAGCTGTAGTGGGGTGGGAGATCTGTATTGGGAGGGGAGAAAGCTGTAGTGGGGTGGGAGATCTGTATTGGGAGGGGAGAAAGCTGTAGTGGGGTGGGAGATCTGTATTGGGAGGGGAGAAAGCTGTACTGGGGTGGGAGATCTGTATTGGGAGGGGAGAAAGCTGTACTGGGGTGGGAGATCTGTATTGGGAGGGGATAAATCTGTACTGGGGTGGGAGATCTGTATTGGGAGGGGAGAAAGCTGTAGTGGGGTGGGAGATCTGTATTGGGAGGGGAGAAATCTGTACTGGGGTGGGAGATCTGTATTGGGAGGGGAGAAAGCTGTAGTGGGGTGGGAGATCTGTATTGGGAGGGGAGAAAGCTGTACTGGGGTGGGAGATCTGTATTGGGAGGGGAGAAAGCTGTACTGGTGTGGGAGATCTGTATTGGGAGGGGATAAATCTGTGCTGGGGTGGGAGATCTGTATTGGGAGGGGAGAAATCTGTGCTGGGGTGGGAGATCTGTATTGGGAGGGGAGAAAGCTGTACTGGTGTGGGAGATCTGTATTGGGAGGGGAGAAAGCTGTACTGGGGTGGGAGATCTGTATTGGGAAGGGAGAAAGCTGTACTGGGGTGGGAGATCTGTATTGGGAGGGGAGAAAGCTGTACTGGGGTTGGAGATCTGTATTGGGAGGGGAGAAAGCTGTACTGGGGTGGGAGATCTGTATTGGGGGGGGATCTATACTGGGGTGGGAGATCTGTATTGGGAGCAAAGAGATTTGTATAGGGTGAGTAATCTGTAGTACTGGGAGGGGGGAGATCTGTACTAGGGGGAGAAATCTGTACTGGGAGGGGGGAGAGCTGTACTGGTGGTGGGGGATTTATACTAGGGTGGCTGATCTGTACTGGTAAGAGCTATACTCCGGTGGGAGATCTGTACTGGGAGGGGGGGGGGCTGTACTGGTGGTGGGTGATCTGTACTGGGGGGGGGGCAGGAATCTGTACTGGGTAGAGCTGTACAGAGGTGGGAGATCTGTATTGGAAGGGGGAGAATTGTACTAAAAGGAGGGGGGGGGTGAGATCCCTACTGGGTTAGAGCTGTACTGGGGTAGGAGATTTGTACTGCGGGGGAGGTCTGTATTGGGAGGGGGGAGCTCTGTACTGGGGGTGGGTGATCCATACTGGGGGGTGGGATCTGTACAGGGTAGAGCTGTACAGGGGTGGGAGATCTGTATTGGAAGGGGAGAAAGCTGTACTGGGGTGGGAGATCTGTATTGGGAGGGGAGAAAGCTATACTGGGGTTGGAGATCTGTATTGGGAGGGGAGAAAGCTGTAGTGGGGTGGGAGATCTGTATTGGGAGGGGAGAAAGCTGTAGTGGGGTGGGAGATCTGTATTGGGAGGGGAGAAAGCTGTACTGGTGTGGGAGATCTGTATTGGGAGGGGAGAAAGCTGTACTGGGGTGGGAGATCTGTATTGGGAGGGGAGAAAGCTGTAGTGGGGTGGGAGATCTGTATTGGGAGGGGAGAAAGCTGTAGTGGGGTGGGAGATCTGTATTGGGAGGGGAGAAAGCTGTAGTGGGGTGGGAGATCTGTATTGGGAGGGGAGAAAGCTATACTGGGGTTGGTGATCTGTATTGGGAGGGGAGAAAGCTATACTGGGGTTGGAGATCTGTATTGGGAGGGGAGAAAGCTGTAGTGGGGTGGGAGATCTGTATTGGGAGGGGAGAAAGCTGTACTGGGGTGGGAGATCTGTATTGGGAGGGGAGAAAGCTATACTGGGGTTGGTGATCTGTATTGGGAGGGGAGAAAGCTATACTGGGGTTGGAGATCTGTATTGGGAGGGGAGAAAGCTGTACTGGGGTGGGAGATCTGTATTGGGAGGGGAGAAAGCTGTACTGGGGTGGGAGATCTGTATTGGGAGGGGAGAAAGCTGTACTGGGGTTGGAGATCTGTATTGGGAGGGGAGAAAGCTGTACTGGGGTGGGAGATCTGTATTGGGAGGGGAGAAAGCTGTACTGGGGTTGGAGATCTGTATTGGGAGGGGAGAAAGCTGTACTGGGGTGGGAGATCTGTATTGAGGGGGGGGGGGGGAATCTATACTGGGGTGGGAGATCTGAATTGGGAGCAAAGAGATTTGTATAGGGTGAGTAATCTGTAGTACTGGGAGGGGGGAGATCTGTACTAGGGGGAGAAATCTGTACTGGGAAGGGGAAGAGCTGTACTGGTGGTGGGGTATTTATACTAGGGTGGCTGATCTGTACTGGTAAGAGCTATACTCCGGTGGGAGATCTGTACTGGGAGAGGGAGGGGCTGTACTGGTGGTGGGTGATCTGTACTGGGGGGGGGGGGGCAGGAATCTGTACTGGGTAGAGCTGTACAGAGGTGGGAGATCTGTATTGGAAGGGGGGAGAATTGTACTAAAAGGAGGGGGGGTGAGATCCCTACTGGGTTAGAGCTGTACTGGGGTAGGAGATCTGTACTGGGAGGGGAGGTCTGTATTGGGAAGGGGGGGAGCTCTGTACTGGAGTGGGTGATCCATACTGGGGGGTGGGATCTGTACAGGGCAGAGCTGTACAGGGGTGGGAGATCTGTATTGGAATGGGGGGGATCTGTACTGAAAGAGGGGGTGAGATCTGTACTGGGTAGAGCTGTACTGGGGTAGGAGATCTGTACTGGGAGGGGTGAGCTGTACTGGTGGTGGGGGATCTGTACTGGGGAGATCTGTATTGGGAGGGGGGGAGATCTGTATTGGGAGGGGGGGAGCTCTGTACTGGGGTGGGTGGGAGATTTGAACTGAAAGGGGGGGAGGGGTGAGATCTGTACTGGGTAGAGCTGTACTGGGAGGGGGGTGAGCTGTACTGGGGGGGAGGGGATCTGCACTGGGATGGGATATCTGTACTGAGGTGGTTGATCTTTACTTGGAGGGGGGAGATCTGTACTGGGGGTGGGATCTTTACCGGGTAGATCTGTACTGGGGTGGGAGATCTGTACTGTGGGGGGGGGGGGGGGAGATCTGTATTGGGATAGGAGATCTATACTGGTGAGAGCGGATCTGTACTGGAGACAGTTGTATTGAGGGGTGAGATCTGTACTGAGGAGAGCTTTATTGGGGGGGGGAGATCTGTACTGGGGGTTCTTGCTTGTGGCACAGTAATTCATGTATTTTTTGGGGTACAGGGACCATGCCGTACAGTATACAGCGCGCATGCTCAAGTTCACTTTCTGGATGATGGAGGTAGGACACCAAACCTTAATAAAATCGCAAGTCGCAGATTGGGCCGCAATGCCTCTTCATTCTTCATTCATCGAGGCCAAAAAAACGGTAAGAGGAGCCGAAGCTGAAATATATGTGCGATATCTCCAATGCGATCGCCGTCTTTTATAATGAGGTGTCAGCGAGGATCGGACAGTTGTGTAAAATGTTTCCCATTGACTGCAGAGGACTTGCAATGATTAATTTGATGCCATTTCCATCCGGAGCGCTCAGATATCTCTTGCCCCCGCCCCCCTTCCTGGCATGGAGCGCCCGCCGTGCAAATGCCATGACATGTACACGATGGACGATGCGGGTGACAGCATCCCATGCAGGTTGAAAAAAAAAATAAAAAAATGCAAAGAATAAGAAAGTGACTTTCACCCAAAAAAAAAAAAGAAGAGAGAAATCTTATTAGTGCCGTGACATTCGGCTCTCGAAAAACTAATTACATTTCAGCTATCTTTGGCCCGGACCGGGCCGGGCGCTGCGCCCGCAATTCAGACTTGGCGGACCGGAGCTGAGAATTGTGCATTTTGGAAATGTGATTTCCTATTACTCAAAAGCAGGATTTCATCCTTGTTATTAATAGGCTTAGCGACCGAGCTGCTGCTGGGAAGAGCGGCAACACCAGCGCACCGGAGGGAAAGGGATGCCAGTTTGAGGATGGTGTTTACTCAACGATGACTGTGATGGGTCTGTCTGGGGCCAAAGGGATAATTCGGGGTCATCGCAACTAATGCCACGGGGGGCGACAGGGAAGAGGTATGGCATGCCGACTGGATAAGAGCGCCATGCAGAATAGGGAAAACAGTATTAATATTACATTTAATAAATATTAAATATCATTACAAATCAATATTATTCATTATAACTATTATTTCTTTGATGATTATTATTAGTATTATCATTTTTTTTATTTTTTTATTATTTATACTGATAAAAAAGACAATAATATATTATTAATAATAACAGTAATAATGATAATAATAAAAATAATATTTACATATTATCTACATTATTATTGTTTCTAATATATAAATATATAATAGAGAGAGAGAGAGAGAGAGAGAGAGACTGTATATCTCTATATCTATCTATCTATCTATCTATCTATCTATATATATATATATTATTATATATTAGAAATGTATAGCTTATTATTATTACTACTACTATCAATAACGGTGATAATCACAAAAATAATAATTACATATTATAAACATAATTATATTACTACTTTTATCATAATGATTAATAATAATATTTACAATAATGGCAGTGATAATAATTACTATATATATATATATATATATACACATTATTTTTATATAATATATATTTAAGAATAATATAAAAATAATTATGTATAAAATACGAAATTGTTATTATTAATAATATTATTATTACGCACACACCCCCAGAACACACACACCCCCAGAATGCACACCCCCGAGAACGCACAGACCCCAGAAAGCACACACCCCCCCAGAATGCACAGACGCCCAGAACGCACAGACCCCCAGAACGCACAGACCCTCGAGAACGCACAGACCCCTGAGAACGCACAGACCCTCAGAACCCACAGACCCCCAGAACGCACACACCCCCAGAACACACACACCCCCAGAATGCACAGACCCCCAAGAACGCACAGACCCCCAGAATGAACACACACCCAGAACGCACCCCCCCAGAATGCACAGCCCCCCCCCAGAATGCACAGACCCCAGAACGCACACACACCCACAACGCACACCCCCCCAGAACGCACACACCCCCCCGGAATGCACAGACCCCCAGAACGCACAGACCCCAGAAAGCACACACCCCCCCAGAATGCACAGACGCCCAGAACGCACAGACCCCCGAGAACGCACAGACCCCCGAGAACGCACAGACCCCCGAGAACGCACAGACCCCCGAGAACGCACAGACTCCCGAGAACGCACAGACCCCCAGAACGCACAGACCCCTAGAACGCACACACCCCCAGAACGCACACGCACCCAGAACGCACACACACCCAGGACGCACACGCCACCAGAACGCACCCCCCCAGAACGCACACACCCCCGAGAACGCACAGACCTCCAGAAGGCACAGAACCCCAGAACGCACACACCCCCAGAATGCACAGACCCCAGAACGCACAGACCCCCACCGGAATGCACAGACCCCCACCGGAATGCACAGACCCCCACCGGAATGCACAGACCCCCAGAACGCACACACACCCAGAACGCACACACACCCAGAATGCACACACCCCCCGAGAATGCACAGACCCCCCGAGAATGCACAGACCCCCAGAACGCACAGACCCCCGAGAACGCACAGAACCCCAGAACGCACAGACCCCCAGAACGCACTGACCTCCAGAACGCACAGACCCCCAGAACGCACAGACCTCCAGAACGCACAGAACCCCAGAACGCACAGACCTCCAGAACGCACAGACCCCCAGAACGCACAGACCTCCAGAACGCACAGAACCCCAGAACGCACAGACCCCCAGAACGCACAGACCCCCAGAACGCACAGACCCCCAGAACGCACAGACCTCCAGAACGCACAGACCCCCAGAACGCACAGAACCCCAGAACGCACAGACCTCCAGAACGCACAGACCCCCAGAACGCACAGACCTCCAGAACGCACAGAACCCCAGAACGCACAGACCTCCAGAACGCACAGACCCCCAGAACGCACAGACCTCCAGAACGCACAGAACCCCAGAACGCACAGACCCCCGAGAACGCACAGACCCCCAGAACGCACAGACCCCCGAGAACGCACAGACTCCCGAGAACGCACAGACCCCCAGAACGCACAGACCCCCAGAACGCACACACCCCCAGAACGCACACGCACCCAGAACGCACACACACCCAGGACGCACACGCCACCAGAACGCACCCCCCCAGAACGCACACACCCCCGAGAACGCACAGACCTCCAGAAGGCACAGAACCCCAGAACGCACACACCCCCAGAATGCACAGACCCCAGAACGCACAGACCCCCACCGGAATGCACAGACCCCCAGAACGCACACACACCCAGAACGCACACACACCCAGAATGCACACACCCCCCCAGAATGCACACACCCCCCGAGAATGCACAGACCCCCCGAGAATGCACAGACCCCCAGAACGCACAGACCCCCGAGAACGCACAGAACCCCAGAACGCACTGACCTCCAGAACGCACAGACCCCCAGAACGCACAGACCTCCAGAACGCACAGAACCCCAGAACGCACAGACCTCCAGAACGCACAGACCCCCAGAACGCACAGACCTCCAGAACGCACAGAACCCCAGAACGCACAGACCCCCAGAACGCACAGACCCCCAGAACGCACAGACCTCCAGAACGCACAGACCCCCAGAACGCACAGACCCCCAGAACGCACAGACCTCCAGAACGCACAGACCCCCAGAACGCACAGACCTCCAGAACGCACAGAACCCCAGAACGCACAGACCCCCAGAACGCACAGACCCCCAGAACGCACAGACCTCCAGAACGCACAGACCCCCAGAACGCACAGAACCCCAGAACGCACAGACCTCCAGAACGCACAGACCCCCAGAACGCACAGACCTCCAGAACGCACAGAACCCCAGAACACACAGACCTCCAGAACGCACAGACCCCCAGAACGCACAGACCTCCAGAACGCACAGAACCCCAGAACGCACAGAGCGATGGAAGGCGATTTATGATCAGTAAACTTGTATTAGAAATTCACAGCACAGCCGGGCACAGATCAATAAAACTCATTAAATGCAACTCAGGCCAGCTCCTGACCCCGTGAGGGAGGACCGGGGGGCCGGGTCTCCGGTGCCAACGCCGATCAATGCCAGCAGCCATTCAATATACATTTTCCAGAGATGGGATTAGTGAATATTTCGGGTCTATTGTCATTCCAGCCGAGCGTCAATAAAAAAACGCAGAGAGATGCTATCTGGCAGGAGAGCCCATGGACTCCAGGACCACACAAAACACAATCGTCCGAGGAAGACGGGAGAAAACAGACACAGCTGTCCGCTGGACTCTGAGCACCGCACTTCAAGATTCACATTATAAATATCAACTTTATATGGCTTATATATGGCCTTCATTGGTTCCCCCCTCCCCCCTCATCAACATGATGAAGATCTCCCACTGACATCAAAGATGGGGCACTATTCCTCCCTCTGACACCAATGATGGGGCACTATTCCCCCCACTGATACCAATGATGGGGCACTATTCCTCCCACTGACACCAATGATGGGGCACTATTCCTCCCACTGACACTAATGATGGGGCACTATTCCTCCCACTGACACCAATGATGGGGCACTATTCCTCCCACTGACACCAATGATGGGGTACTATTCCTCCCACTGACACCAATGATGGGGCACTATTCCTCCCACTGATGCCAATGATGGGGCACTATTCCTCCCACTGACACCTATGATGGGGCACTATTCCTCCCACTGACACCAATGATGGGGCACTATTCCTCCCACTGACACCAATGATGGGACACTATTCCTTCCAGTCACACCAATGATGGGGCACTATTCCTCCCAGTGACACCAATGATGGGGCACTATTCCTCCCACTGACACCAATGATGGGGCACTATTCCTCCCACTGACACCAATGATGGGGCACTATTCCTCCCACTGACACCAATGATGGGACACTATTCCTTCCAGTCACACCAATGATGGGGCACTATTCCTCCCACTGACACCAATGATGGGGCACTATTCCTCCCACTGACACCAATGATGGGGCACTATTCCTCCCACTGACACCTATGATGGGGCACTATTCCTCCCACTGACACCAATGATGGGGCACTATTCCTCCCACTGACACCAATGATGGGGCACTATTCCTCCCACTGACACCAATGATGGGACACTATTCCTCCCAGTGACACCAATGATGGGGCACTATTCCTCCCACTGACACCAATGATG
This sequence comes from Lithobates pipiens, assembly GCF_037356315.1. Classification (NCBI taxonomy): domain Eukaryota; kingdom Metazoa; phylum Chordata; class Amphibia; order Anura; family Ranidae; genus Lithobates; species Lithobates pipiens. The sequence goes on from NW_027507800.1 coordinate 63,341, forward strand.
GGGCACTATTCCTCCCACTGACACCAATGATGGGACACTATTCCTCCCACTGACACCAATGATGGGGCACTATTCCTCCCACTGACACCAATGATGGGGCACTATTCCTCCCACTGACACCAATGATGGGACACTATTCCTCCCAGTGACACCAATGATGGGGCACTATTCCTCCTAGTGACACCAATGATGGGGCACCATTCCTAGTGACAGTCAGTGATGGGGCACTATTCCTCCTAGTGGCACCAATGATGGGGCACTATTCCTCCTTGTGACAGTCAGTGATGGGGCACTATTCCTCTTCCCACTGGCATTGGGTCATTTTCTACACCCATTGGCCACATTCCGGCCCCCCTCAAGTCTAAAGCACAGTAGACTGGCCCTTTGCTTTGAAAGCCTGGGGACCCCCGTGGTGAGGAAATTGATAGAAGAATTGGGGAAAAATTTTGAATTTGTTGAATCTAAAAATGTCCTTTTTTTCCCCGGCAAAGCAAAACAGAGTTTTGGTTCAATAAAATATGTGCGGAGTGATCTGTCCAACCCACAGGGGGCCGCGCTATTCCCCAATCCAGCCAATCAGGATCTATTCTCCCTGTAATAAAATCTCATAGAATCTTCTACATGGTGATGTGATTGCAAAAGTAAATTGCAACATTGTTTTTAGCGTCTGCAGCTTCCATTAAAGTAATCTCTGTCAAGTTCAAGAACTTCCTGTGACAGGGTGACAACGCTCCGTCCCCGTCTCCCAACTGTGCCCCCCGCGTTGTCACCCTGTTACACCGGCTTCTGATGAAGACTGGAAGTCACCGCTTTCAATGCACATTACGCAGGCATGGTCCACTGTTATCACCATCAGGAAACACTGAGAAATGCCACGAGGCCATTGCTGAAATCAGGGGGCGGACTGATAACTCATGGGGCCCCCGGGCAATAGGAGAAGATTATGGGGCCCCCGGGCAATAGGAGAAGATTATGGGGCCCCCCGGGCAATAGGAGAAGATTATGGGGCCCCCGGGCAATAGGAGAAGATTATGGGGCCCCCCGGGCAATAGGAGAAGATTATGGGGCCCCCCGGGCAATAGGAGAAGATTATGGGGCCCCCGGGCAATAGGAGAAGATTATGGGGCCCCCCAGGCAATAGGAGAAGATTATGGGGCCCCCCGGGCAATAGGAGAAGATTATGGGGCCCCCGGGCAATAGGAGAAGATTATGGGGCCCCCCGGGCAATAGGAGAAGATTATGGGGCCCCCGGGCAATAGGAGAAGATTATGGGGCCCCCCAGGCAATAGGAGAAGATTATGGGGCCCCCGGGCAATAGGAGAAAATTATGGGGCCCCCGGGCAATAGCAGATTATGAGGCCCCAGGTAATAGGAGATTATGGGGCCCCCAGGCAATAGAATATGGGGCCACATAGTATACACACACAATATACACACACAGAACACACATACACACACTGAAAAGGTACTGGAGAGGTGGGGCAGCTATACTCTTGGGATTAAAAAAAAAAACACAGATTTTTTTTTTACATACTGTCCCTGGTTTTATTGAGGCTGGCAACCCTGATGGGGCCCTTTAGTGGCACGGAGCCCTCGGGCAGTGCCCGAGTGCCCGAATGGTCAGTCCGCCCTTGGCTGAAATGCATGTAGATATGACATGTCTGCAAAGAGGCTGCAGGAGATCGGCAGCAATGACATGGAGGAAAAAGGCTAAAACAGCATTATATATATATATATATATATATATTTTTTTTTTTAAAGTCAACTGTTTATAATACACACAGAGCAACCTACATTATATCTACATGGTGAGATGCTCCTCACTCTGCATAGAGAGGAACGTAGATTTTCCATTGTTTTTTCTCCTTTGGATAGAAAAAAATAATAATTGTGTGTCCAAATTAAATAACAAACGTATTTAAAAAGAAAACAAATACAAAAACAAACAATCTAGAAGTTCTAAGCCGTCAGATCTCTTCTCCCCTGGATCAGAGATCATCACCCGAAAAGCCGGAGACCTTCCCTCCCCATAGAGCCGGGGTGAGGAGAGCCGGAAATAGCCGAGAAAGTCAGCTTAAGTTTGGTGACATTAATTCACGTTTACAAATGAGTCATGAGAGCCACCCGGGGCGCAAATTTCCTTCTCCGACTGTCCAGGGGCTGGCGCGGTTCGGAGCTCGCTGCCAGAACAGCTTATCGCTAAAGTCATCCCTACTGCAGTATATTTATCTTCTCTTCTGAGGAGCAAGAGACACGGAATGTTCCATTCCTACCTCCAGGATCTAATGACCTCACCCCTAACATGGCCAGAGAACATACCCAACAAGATCTGTTCCAGATAGAGAGACAGACAAATAGAGACCTACGTAGGTAGAAAGAGCGAAGGAAACTCTTTTCCACCTTTATGCTCTTCTCCACCTTCCCACTTCCCTCCAACCTTCCTGATCTTCCCCACCTTCCCACTATTCTCCCTCCTTCCCGCTCTCCTCCACTTTCCTTCCCTTTTTGATTTTCCCCACCTCACTCTCCTCCACCTTCTCGCCCTCCTCCACATTTATGGTCTCCTTCACCTTTCTGCTCTGTCTCACCTTCCCACCCTCCTCCACATTTATTGTCTCCTTCACCTTTCTGCTCTGCGCCACCTCCTCCCCGCACTCCTCCACATTTATTGTCTCCTTCACCTTTCTGCTCTGCCTCACCTTCCCACCCTCCTCCACATTTATGGTCTCCTTCACAATTCTGCTCTGCCCCACCTTCTCGCCCTCCTCCGTATTTATGGTCTCCTTCACCTCTCTGCTCTGCCTCACCTTCTTGCCCTCCTCCACATTTATGGTCTCCTTCACCTTTCTGCTCTTTCCCGCCGTCTCACCCTCCTCCACATTTATGGTCTCCTTCACCTTTCTGCTCTGCCCCTCCTTCCCACCCTCCTCCACATTTATGGTCTCCTTCACCTTTCTGCTCTGCCCCACCTTCTTGCCCTCCTCCACCTTTCTGCTCTGCCCGACCTTCCCACCCTCCTCCATATTTATGGTCTCCTTCACCTTTCTGCTCTGCCCCACCTTCTCACCCTCCTCCACATTTATGGTCTCCTTCACCTTTCTGCTCTGCCGCTTCTTCCCACCCTCCATATTTATGGTCTCCTTCACCTTTCTGCTCTGCCCCACCTTCTCGCCCCCCTCCTCCACCTTTCTGTGCCGCACCTTCCCACCCTCCTCCATATTTATGGTCTCCTTCACCTTTCTGCTCTGCCCCACCTTCTCGCCTTCCTCCACATTTATTGTCTCCTTCACCTTTCTGCTCTGCGCCTCCTCCCCACCCTCCTCCACATTTATTGTCTCCTTCACCTTTCTGCTCTGCCCCACCTTCTCGCCCTCCTCCACATTTATTGTCTCCTTCACCTTTCTGCTCTGCCCTTCCTTCCCACCCTCCTCCGAATTTATGGTATCCTTCACCCTTCTGCTCTGCCCCACCTTCTCGCCCTCAACCACCTTCCTACTCTCCATCCCCTTCCTGTTCTCCTCCACCCGGAGCCACCCCTCCCCCACATCTTGCCACTCTCCTCCACCTTCCTACTCTCCTTCCCTTTCCTGTTACATAGTTACATTGTAGGTCGAAAAAGGACACAAGTCCAACCTATGTGTGTGATTATATGTCAGTATTACATTGTATATCCCTGTATGTTGTGGGTGTTCAGATGCTTATCTAATAGTTTCTTGAAATTATCAATGCTCCCTCGTTGAGACCACCGCCTGTGGAAGGGAATTCCACATCCTTGCTACTCATTCCACATCCTGTTCTCCTCCACCCCGAACCCCCCCTACATCTTGCCACTCTCCTCCATCTTCCTGGTCTCCTCTACCTTTCCACTCTCTGCTCACCCCCTTCCCATTCTCCAACATTTTCCTACTCTCCTTCTTTCTGCTCTCCTCTACCCTCCCACTCTCCTTCACCTTCTGCTATTCAACACCTTTCACTTTCCTCCACCTTCTCAAGCTATTCTTCCCCTACCTGTTCTCCTCCACCCTGAGTCACCCCCCCCCTACACCTTTCCACTCTCCGCCCCTACCACACACTTCTACACCTTCCCACACTCTCCTACATCTTGCCACTCTCCTCCCGCACCACACTCTCCTACACCTTTCCACTCTCCTCCCTCACTGCACTCTCCTACACCTTCCCACTCTCCGCCCCTACCACACATTCCTACACCTTCCCACACTCTCCTACATCTTGCCACTCTCCTCCCGCACCACACTCTCCTACACCTTTCCACTCTCCTCCCTCACTGCACTCTCCTACACCTTCCCACTCTCCGCCCCTACCACACATTCCTACACCTTCCCACACTCTCCTACATCTTGCCACTCTCCTCCCGCACCACACTCTCCTACACCTTTCCACTCTCCTCCCTCACTGCACTCTCCTACACCTTCCCACTCTCCGCCCCTACCACACACCCCTACACCTTCCCACACTCTCCTACATCTTGCCACTCTCCTCCCGCACCACACTCTCCTACACCTTTCCACTCTCCTACACCTTCCTGCTCCACCCCGTCACACCCCCCCCCCCCCCCCCCACCCACACCTTGCCACTCTCCTCCACCTCCCTGGTCTTCTCTTTAATCTCATTCTTCCCCACCTTTACACTCTTCTCAACCTTTCCACTCTCTGCCTTTCTGCTCTCCCCTACATTACAGCTCCCCCCCCCCCCCCTACTCTCCTCTTTCTGCTCTTCTCTACCTTTCCACTCTCCTTCACTTTCCCTCTCTCCTCCACCTTCTGCTCTCCCCCCAATCCCACCATTTTCCCCTTCCTACTCCCTTCCTCCTCCCTGCTTTTCTTCCCTTCTCTACTCTTCTTTTTTTTCCCCAACATTTGATTACCTCCACTTTCCTGCTCTTCTCCATCTTTCTCCTCCACTTCCCCAATCTCTTCCGCCTTTTTGCTCACTGCCACCTACTCACACTCTTCTTCTTCCGACTCTCCTCCGCTGTCCTGCTTACCTACAACTTCCACAAAATTAACATTTTAAACCTGACAGATCTTCCAAATAAATATGAATAACAGAAGTCTTAACGTGTACCTCCCAGAGAGGACAGTTTCAGCCTATTTTCTCTTTTACAAAGTCTTTATTGGTAGAAAAGTAAAATTCAACAGATTAGTGCAACAGTGTGATGGTTACATCAAGCATAAGATGAAGAGGAAGATCCCAAAGGGATGTTATATACATGGTACAATATTCATCAGTACAATAGAAAACAGCAGCGATACGTCGCAATGAAGATCATTTAATGCCTGAGGGTATATTGTATGGTAGGCAAAGGCTCGGAAACCCCAAGCCATGAAGAGGGGAGCATACATACATAGATTAACTGCATGTTGATTATGGATAAGAGAGAAAAATTATTGTTTGTTTAGTTTTTATTTATTTTTTTCCATCACTGTAACCATCGTCACTGGACCGCCACCTGGAAACCAAGAGTGCCAGAGAAAGTAGACATCCCGTGAACACGTCCGTCTAGTGACGAAACGCGTAGGGAGGTACGGCGTGCTGACGTCACCGCATTCTACACCGCGTTCTACACCAGACCCGGAAGCGCGGGCGGTAATCGAGAGCCGGCCAGCTCGTTTTTATAATACGTCTTTTTTCTTCTCCATACATGAAAAATCCGGTGTGGTTCCTGTGACGGTTCATCCAGAACTCCTATACACCTGCTTTGTTGATCTCACGTAAAACTGAGATCTCAAGCTCTGGTAAGCGGCCTCTTTTTCTCACTGGTGGAGGTGGTTTGTCGGACCCCTTTAGACACAAAGTATTGTGGGTGCCAGCCTTTCATCCTCACTTTGGACGAATTATCACCATCTGCTGACTATTTTTTCCTTTGGGACTCTAATTGACTATATATTTTTTTTTTTTTTCTAGTACAATTGTTTTTTTATTTGTTATGTGACTTTATACACGAAAGATATATATATTTTGTGATATTTACTTTTTTTCTGTTTGAAATAATCTGTCTTGGAGGATTCAGGTCAGGGTCCTCACATGTGATCCGACACTGTTGTTTATTTTTGATTTTCACTTATCAATTCAAGATACCATTTACTTAAATTTTTCACAATATTATTTATTTTTTCATATTTTATTCCATATTATTCAATATTTTTTATCACTGTTTTTAGGGTTGTAGACCCTTTATTATATGTAGTATTTGAGCCTTTGCTTTAGAGTTGAGGCTATTTGTTTTAGTTTTTTGTATTGTTTTAACACAGCTCACCTTTACATTTAGTTTGCTATATCGGAGTATTACGATTGGAGTTGCTGCTTGTAGGGAAAATATTTTCTTTGAATAGCGCAGTTTACTCCTTGTACTTATTTTGAGAAAAAGAAAGGGAATGGTTAGACTGTAGAAGACAAGAGGGGATATAAGAGAGAAAAAAAAGAGGAGGAGAGAAAGGAGGGAAGAGTCTGTTGGGGGGGGGGGGGGTGCATCCGGATACCCTGAAATTGAAAGAAGTAGGCTGTTGAACCTGGAGGGTTGGTTGTAGGATAACCATGGTTGCCAGACCCGGAGAAATTTACTGTGAGTATCAGGATGTGAGAGCCGCTAGTTTCTCATTAATCATGATGTCATTCATACGCTTTTTAACTGCTTCAAAGGTCAGTACTGGGGTTTTCCATGCCCTCACAATGGTCAACTTAGCTGTATTAAAAAAGTGCAGGGCCAATTGGCTTTCTGGGCGGAGGAGTTCAAGGATAGGTTTACACCGAAGGGCTTCATAGGGGTCTCTTTTAAGGTTGGAATGGAGCATGTTACGAAGAAGGGTGTAGACCCTGACCCATAGTCTACATTCTTTGGGACAAGTCCACCAAATGTGGACTCCTTCCTGCAAACAACCCCGGTAACAGTGAGGGGAACAGGCAGTGGCGTAACTAGAACCTTCAGGGCCCCGATGCAAGAAACCATGAAGGGCCCCCCTGAACCCCAGTCAAGGCCCTTCCCTCCGAGTCCGGCGGTGGAATTCCAGGGCGTGGTCACAGGTATGACCTTTGTGAGCCCTGTAGTTCCACCACTGGTATCAGTAGTTTTTTATTATTATTTTTTTTTAATTTTCAGGTGCCCCATTGGGGGACTGTCCCTAGGCAGGATGGGGTCCCCATCCCCAGAAGAGATGAGGTCCTTTTCTCCAGGGCAGATGAAGTTACTGCCCACAGGTGAGAAGGGGTCCCTATCCCCAGGGGAGGTGGTCCCTGTCCCCACGTGAGAAGGGGCCCCTGTCCCCAGGGGGAGATGGAGGGGGTATGTAATGGTGTGTGGGGGATGGGGTCCTCTCACTCACCATGACTAGGCTGCGCACTCATCCATGTTGGCCTGGGCTCCATCCAGTGTGCTGGACGGGCGATCAGCATATCTCCCAGAAAGACCTTTCATCATCTGTGTATGACGGGGGAGGAGGGGAGCTGGCAGACAAGCCTGCAGTGTCCTCCAGGGGGCTCTCATAGGGCTGCACTGCATCTGTGTGCTTAAAGTTTGTTTACCCGGCAGTGCAGTGTGGGCCGGACTTGGTGGGGGGGCGGGACTCTGGCTGGGGAGAACAGACATCGGACTGAGCAGCAATGCATGGAGCAGGAGAGGGCTACTCTGAGGAGCCGGCCGAGGACACAGGTCATGCGGGGAATGCACAACTAAAGAGGAGCCAGTGCGATAGTTGAGCATGGAGCTCTGCTAGTCACCCTCCACCTTCAGCCACCCGTGTGCATGGTGCACTGGTACCCCTAGCTGCCTATGCTGCCGGCCATATGTAGAGGGGGCTGCATGGGCCCCCTGCATCACAGGGCCCGGTTGCGGTCGCGACTGCTGCACCCCCTATAGTTACGCCCCTGGGAACAGGAATAAAACAAGCTAGTCTAGATGGCGTATAATACCATCTATAGAACACTTTGTATGCATTTTCCAGAATGAGAATATTCCTAGAACTCTTCGTAAGGGCTTTTGTCATGATCTGCCAGTCCTCTGAGGCCAACTGTTTACCCAAGTCTCTCTCCCATTGGAGATGATACGATCTCACTGGGGGTTTCCTAAAGGAAATGAATGAGGAGTAAAGTAAAGATATTAATCCCGGGGAATGGGGTTAAGCCCTGCAGATGCTTTCAAAGGGGGTCAAGGTGTATGGGGTAGATCAGACCTTTGTGAGTTGTTGGAGGAAGTGTTTAATTTGAAGGTGCAAAAGGAGGGGAAAGTACTGCGCTAAACCCGTGATGGGTTAAAATGCAGCTGAATCTCAAACACTCACGGGGTTATATGTTTGAGCGCTACACATTTCATTTGAAAAGGTAACTATAATGTTCCCGAAGGGGGATATCATGAGAAGATCTAAGAACATCGAATGCTATTATTCTCGTAGCGGTGAACAGAGAATGAACGTCAGTGAATCCATTATGCGCCCACAATGAGAAATGTTTAGGATTCTCACAGCTGTGGGGAAATAAAGAGCAGTGAATAAGAAGCAGTAATGGTAAGTAGGGGGATAGTAGTCCTGCCCATAGGCGAAGAGAGTGTGTCATTCACGGCCCAAACCCAGGTGGGCGTTTTCTTGGAGCCAGGGTGCAGAGGAAATGGGAATAGGGTGAAATTTGACCAGATCAATGGTGGCCCATAGTGGCATTTGATATGTGTCATGAAGGTCAGATAGTGGGGCTAAGTTCGCTGCCGTGTAGTATGCCTGAAGATGGGGGACCAAAAGACCTCTGTTGATCCGCGAAGTGTACAGAGTCTACTTATTGATCCTGGGTCATGTGCAACCCCAGACGAATTTCAAGAGCTTGCGTTGGTGAATTCGTAATATATAGGAGGCAATCAGGACTGGGGATAGATCCACAAACAGCTGGAGAGAATGGTTTTGAAAAAGGGGAGATCCGGACGTTCCCTCGCCGCTTGCAAGAGTCTCTCTTTAGTGCGGTAAAAGTGGAACTTTATAATGACATCTCTGGGAGGGCCATCTGTAGGTTTGGGTGCAAGGGATCTATGAATGCGGTCAAATTCCAGGCGTTCAAATGGGATCTCAGGTGCCAATTCCTGAAAGAAAGCAGTGGCCGTGACTTGCAAGTCGGTAATGACCTTCGGATTCGGAATCCCACGGATTCTAACATTGTCCCTGCGGGCCCTGTTTTCAGAGTCCTCCAGCTTGTCACACAAGCTTTCAAGCTCTGCGAGCGGGACATACCCGTGGGTGCCTGGCGGTGTCCGCTGTCCCGGGGGGCCCCGGTAGATCGTGTCTGTGGGGGAGTAGTGCTCTGTCAACTGGGTATGTAGTGTCTTGTTGTGCGGAGCGCAGGGATTAGGCAACCACATCCCGCGAATGCGCCTAAAGCCCAGTACACACGAGTGGACTTTTCGACATCCAAAGTCTGACGGAATGATTCCGTCAGACTTTTCGATCGTGTGTGGGCTGCAACGGACTTTTGATTCGCAAAAGTCTGACGGACTTTAGAAAATGGAACATGCTTCAAATTTTTCCGACGGAACTCCGCCGGACCCGGTCCCTCCGAAAAATTCGCTCGTGTGTATGCTATTCCGACGGACTAAAACCGACGCTAGGGCAGCTATTGGCTACTGGCTATGAACTTCCTTATTCGAGTCCAGTCGTACGTCATCACGTTCGAATCCGTCGGAGTTTGGTGTGATTGTGTGTGGCCAAGTCCGCTCAGTCGAAAAGTCCGTCAGAACTCTGTCGGAACTCCGGCAGAACTCCGGCAGAACTCCTTCGGAAGTCTGTCGGACATAAGTTCTCTCGTGTGTACGGGGCTTAAGCCTACTTTTTCACCTTGTCACTAATAACAGGCTTCTGTACATTTTTTTCCCTATTCCCAGTCACAGTCTTAGTCAGAGTGAAGATAGTTGTATAAATAACAGCCTTGTATGACAGAATATCTCATTTGGATCTCCTCAGAGTCTGTCCAGCGGGATTGTGTTTCCTTGTTTTTCTCAGAATATTCAATTTTAAGCTTTTGTTGCTCAGTCTACAATATCATTATCACGGATAAAGAAGTATTACAGGCGGGGACACATAGGTAGCAATGAAATAACACAAAGTAGGAGAGATTACACTTCCAGAACCTGGAACTTAAGAAACTTAAAAAAAAGTTAACAGGAAGGTTTGTCCGTCATACAGATGATCATTCACATGATTGAAAACAAAAAGAGGGAGTGTCGGACCACACTAGTTACATAAGTAATGAGGTTGAAAAAAAGACACATGTTCATTGAGGCCAATTAAGAGACAAAAATTTTAAAAAATTTAAATATTGCACCTTTGGAACCCTAAATCTCCTAATGACCCAGAAGGTGAAAAAAAAACCCTTGAGGAGGAACTGAACTCTGAAAGCTGTGTCCAAAATAAGAAAGCGAAGGGCAAAAGACTAGCCACTTGAGAAGGGCGAATGTGGATGGGTTCAATTTGTGAGTTCATAAATTGTGAATGGTAATGCAACACAAATTGAGGTAAATACACCAAATTGAGCCCCACTCGAGGGCTCACTGGTTGCTAGAATGCCAGTGGACGAAATAAATAATTAATTCCTGACTTGCTTCATCTGCAGGCCCGGAGATTCCATGGTCATGGCCCCATTTAGTCAATAGCGTTGGCCAGAATTCCTGGCCCACATTCAGCCCTCAATTCCAGAAGACTGGGACCTAGGTTGCATCTTCCACCTTGCCGCTCTTCTCCGGCATCCTGTTAGTCTCCGCCACCCCACCCCCCCCCCCCCCCCACTCTTCTACACTCTGCCACTCTTCTCCACCTTTCTTCCCCCCTCCTCACTCTCCTAAACCTTGCCCCTCTCCTCCACCTTTGTGGTTTTCTCCCCCTTCCTGTTCTTCTCCACCTTCATGCTCTCCACTCTGTCTGCTCCCAACCTTTAATTTCTTCTCCTCTTTTCCATTCTCCTCCATTTTCCTACTCTCCTCTGCTTTTCGTTCTCCTCCACCTTCCCACTCTCCTTCGCTTGCCCTCTCTCCTGCACCTCTCGCTCTCCTCCATCTTCCTGTCTTTCTACACCTGCCTGTTCTCCTCCACCTTCACATTTTCATCTTTTCCATCTTCATGCTCTAATCAACCTTCCCACTCTCCTTCACCTGCCCTCTCTCTTCCACCTTTTGCTCTCCACCACCTCTCGCTCTCCTCCATCTTCCTGTCTTTCTATACCTGCCTGCTCTCCTCCACCTTCACACTCTTTTCCATATTCATGATCCCCCCCCCACCTTCCTGCTCTAATCGACCTTCCCACTCTCCTTCACATGCCCTCTCTCCTCCACCTTTTTGCTCTTCACCACCTCTCGCTCTCCTCCATCTCCCTGTCTTTCTACACCTGTCGTCTCTCCTCCACCTTCACACTCTTTTCCATCTTCGTGATCCCCCCCCCCACCTTCCTGCTCTAATGGACCTTCCTACTCTCCTTCATCTCCCCACTCTTCTTCTTCCTCCACCTTCCCACTTTGCTCTTTTTCCTCCACGTTCTTGCTCTCCTTAACCTTCCCACTCCTCTCCACCCACCTGCTCTCCTCCCATTCACACTCTTCTCTCCTCCCTGCTCTCTTCCACCTTCCTGCTTTCCTTCTCCTCTCCACTTTCCTTCATCTTCTTGCTTTCCTTCTCCTCTCCACTTTCCTTCATCTTCTTGCTTTCCTCTTTTTGATCTTCTCGCCCCTCTCTTCTCCATCTTTCAAGTCTCCGCCTTTCTGCTCTCCTCCCTGTTCTCCCCATCTTTTCACTCTCCTCCTCATTCAGCTCCCAGTTCCCTGACCAGCAGATGATTTGGGCCAAGGATGCAACATTAGTTGCTAGGAAGCCAACAGCTGGCGGCGGGCATCCTAGCAACCAATGTGTTTGAGTGGGAAGCTGTCATATTTAGTGAAAGTAGTAATAACACTGAATGAGTGACTTCTCAGCAGCAAGAGATTCTGGGGGCCGGTAAAAAAGGCCATTTAGGCTAACCCTGTGTCACCACAGACTCAAACCCCATCCCTACTGGTCATCAGTGGTCTTCATGCAGCTGATCGTTCTACATTACTGACTTGCCATGCCTTACTCCGCTCTGCTTCTCTATGTGGAAGTGGCAATCTTGGTAGAGGCAGGGCTTTGTTTCCTCATAAAAGAACCTCCAGCATAGAGAACTGCAGGACCAAGAAATGATAATAGCATCCAAGGCCACCAATAGAGGGGGGGGAGCTGGCCCTCCTGTACTAAGCATGGCCAGCTGGGGGCTCTGGGGCAGTGGGAGGACCCTTTAAATACCTCTGGGTGCATGCACAGTACTCCCATGGGCCATGGCTCC